>NW_013840633.1:0-391 GCF_000517525.1 Limulus polyphemus
CACAGAAATTGGTCCTTTCAGAAGAAAGGTTGAAAACTCTGTTGTAGTGATACACTGAAATTGGTCCTTTCAGAAGAAAGATTGAAACTCTGTTGTATTGATACACTGAAATTGGTCCTCTCAGAAGAAATGTTGAAAATTTTGTTGTAGTGATACACTGAAATTGGTTCTCTCAGAAGAAAGGTTGAAACTTTGTTGTAGTGATACACTGAAATTGGTTCTCTCAGAAGAAAGGTTGAAACTTTGTTGTATTGATACACTGAAATTGGTTCTCTCAGTGGAAATGTTGAAACTTTGTTGTAGTGATACACTGAAATTGGTTCTCTCAGAAGAAAGGTTGAAACTTTGTTGTAGTGATACATTGAAATTGGTTCTCTCAGAAGAAAGGTTG
>NW_013840634.1:0-394 GCF_000517525.1 Limulus polyphemus
CCCTGCCATAAAAGTTTTTAATGCTAAAGTCACCTGAACGAAATTTGCTGAACCATCTTTGACACTTATGAACGTTCAGAACATTTACATAAACTCCTTTGATATTATCTGTGGCTACAGAGAGGTTGTTTCCTTTCATGTATTCAAACAGCATTACATGCCGAGTGTGTGTCTCGTCGTGTGCCATCACTATAAGGGATTAGAGTATACTAAACTTTACACACTATATAGGCTACACTAACGTGACGTTTAGGCGATTCGTTTAACTATTATACGTGGTAACGTATACATGTGATATGAAAAGTCTTTCTCTGTAAATGTTACATCAAATACAGAATGTTCAGTTGGCTTGTTATCTTTTGGTAACTCATCTGTATTAGGGAAAAAGAGTTCG
>NW_013840635.1:0-392 GCF_000517525.1 Limulus polyphemus
CAAAGACTGGTTCTTCTCTATTGTAGTAAAAATGTTGAAAACATGGGAACTGGTACTGGAAATGTTTGTCGAACATGGTATCGGTACTGTAATCGTTGGATGAAAGAGACTGCCTAGATGATTAGTGAAGCAATGTGCGAATGTCGTCGACCATGGAATAGCTCTGCCTTTCGTAGTGACAACCTAAACATTCACGTCCCTGGGAACGACAGCCAGCATAACACATGCAACATTATAATCCGAAGTGGCCCACTTTATATCCAGCCTAAAGAAGTTCTTCAAAAACTCAGCTCTCAAAGTATAACAGCAACGAAGGCCGAACGAATCAATTCTGACAGAACAGGTCAGGATATCCCACTTGTAAGACTTCCAGTCACCTCGGAGAAAGAAAC
>NW_013840636.1:0-394 GCF_000517525.1 Limulus polyphemus
TCGTGATGAATAGAGCTACCTGCTAGTTAAATTAGTTCTATTTTTACAGGAATTAGTGCCACAACTTCTGTATAAACAAGCCTTAACAATATTATGTTAAGCTCTTTAAAACATCGTGATGAATAGAGCTACCTGCTAGTTAAATTAGTTCTATTTTTACAGGAATTAGTGCCACAACTTCTGTATAAATAAGCCTTAGCAATATTCTGTTAAACTCTTTAAAACATCGTGATGAATAGAGCTACCTGCTAGTTAAATTAGTTCTATTTTTACAGGAATTAGTGCCACAACTTCTGTATAAACAAGCCTTAACAATATTATGTTAAGCTCTTTAAAACATCGTGATGAATAGAGCTACCTGCTAGTTAAATTAGTTCTATTTTTACAGGAATTA
>NW_013840637.1:0-494 GCF_000517525.1 Limulus polyphemus
GTGCCATCTTCATCATTGTTTGTGTAACTTACATATTAAACCTGACAGTAATAAACTGGTGCCATCTTTGTCATTGTTTGTGTAACTTGTATATTAAGCCTGACAATAATTAACTGAGGCCATCTTCATCATTGTTTGTGTAACTTGTATATTAAACCTGACAATAATAAACTGTTGCCATCTTCATCATTGTGTATGTAACTTATATATTAAACCTGACAATAATAAACTGGTGCCATCTTCATCATTCCATATGTTACTTATATATTAAACCTGACAATAATAAACTGTTGCCATCTTCATCATTGTTTGTGTAACTTATATATTAAACCTGACAATAATAAACTGGTGCTATCTTCATCATTGTTATGTAACTTATATATTAAACCTAACAATTGTCAGGCTTAATATACAAGTTACACAAACAATGATGAAGATGGCACCAGTTTATTAACAATGATGAAGATGGCACCAGTTTATTATTGTGTAACTTA
>NW_013840638.1:0-395 GCF_000517525.1 Limulus polyphemus
AAATCCGTGTGGGTTCCACTCTTTCCAGTTCCTTCCCACAGGAACTTGGAGTCCCTCAGGGCTGTGTCTTGAGTGTCACACTTTTTAGTGTTAAAATTAATGCCATCACTACAAATCTTTCTCCGACTGTTGCAAATGGGCTCTATGTCGATGACTTCCACATCTCGTGCCAGTCGTCGAACATGAGGTTTATTGAGCGGCAGCTTCAGACTGCTCTCAATCGGTTGTTGAGATGGACCCCTGCAAATGGTTTTAAATTCTCTTTTTCTAAAACCGTTTGCATGCATTTTTGCCGCCAATGGGGTTTCCCCCCCCCCGATCCCGAGCTCTGTCTCGGCGATATAGTCATTCGTGTGGTCCCTGAGGCAAAGTTCTTGAGGCTTCTCTTTGACCGT
>NW_013840639.1:0-395 GCF_000517525.1 Limulus polyphemus
ATAGTACACAGTATAGTTAAATCTTGTGTCTTCTTATTGACAGTACACAGTATTGTTAAATCTTATGGCTTGTTATTGATTATACACAGTATCGTTAAATCTTGTGTCTTCTTATTGATAGTATACACTATTGTTAAATATTTTATTTTCTTATTGACAGTACACAGTTTCGTTAAATCTTGTGGACTGTTATTGATAGTACACAGTATCGTTAAATCTTGTGGCTTGTTATTGATAGTACACAGTATCGTTAAATCTTGTGTTTTCTTATTGACAGTACACAGTATTGTTAAATTTTGTGTGTTGTTTTTGATAATACACAGTATTGTTATATCTTGTGTCTTCTTATTGACATTACACAGTATTGTTAAATCTTGTGTCTTCTTATTGACAGT
>NW_013840640.1:0-395 GCF_000517525.1 Limulus polyphemus
CCCGAAATCTGTTCAACGGATTCTCCACATATTGGGTTATCATTGCAGAGCAGTTAGACGGAAGCCCGTATTAAGACCTGATAACATAGTCGGACGAAAGAAGTGGGCAAGTGAAATGATGACCAAGCCTCTGGACTTTTGAAAGACCGTATTGTTCTCAGACGAATCAAGATTCGGACAGTGGAAGGATATGGGTCTGAAGAAGGCCTCACCAAGAGTTTTGGCTCAACAGATTGCACCCAACTGTGAAGCATGGTGGTTTCAGCGTGATGGTTTGGGGAGCTGTTTGGGTTTGTGGGAGATCGAGCTTAGCTGAGTGCGTTGTCAACATGAATTTTGCGAAATACGTCGAAATATTTGAGAAAGGACTCTTGCCACTTTATTCCTCGGTTTCG
>NW_013840641.1:0-393 GCF_000517525.1 Limulus polyphemus
GTACCGAGGTTGGTACAGTCATCTGGATTCAAGACCAGAAAAGGTCTGCTTTCAGAGAGATTTGAGGGACTTTTGCTGGCACTGTAACAAACCTGGGCACAAGAGAGCTCAATGCTGGAAACTTCTACACAGGGGAGATGCTACAGCAGGAAAGGCTGGTATCCAGAAAGGTTGTTGGAACTGTGGAAAGCACGGACATTTGAGGAGCCAGTGTAGGAGGAATATTACCAACAGGTCAGCCTCACGGAGACCAGTAGTGGTTGGTGTTGAGCGACGCCAATCAACCCCCATCTTGAAAGTCCCAACAGTTAGGTGTAAAATGCCAAGCACACACAGTGTCTATGTGACAGGAAAGCTAGATGGCCAAAGGTGCAACTTTGTCATAGACTCTGC
>NW_013840642.1:0-395 GCF_000517525.1 Limulus polyphemus
TCCTAATGCAGACATCTTCAGTCCTGTTAAAGTCACATACCAGTTATGAATGTCAGCAATAGAGGTGACCTAGTACGAAGGAAGCCACAGGAATTCGATGGGAAGGTACCGTGGGAAGCATATAGAGCACAATGTGAGCTCCTGGCAGAAATTAATGGATGGACAGAGGAGCAGAAAGCAGTATATCTGGAAACGAGCCTGAAGGGACAACCACTGGAAATACTTGGACAGTTGTCAGCACACGACAGGCACAACTATAGAGCACTGGTAGCTGCTCTAGAAATCAGGTATGGAACTCAAAATCGGTCCAAAGTCTACATGGCTAGGTTTAGGGCTAGAATCCGTGCTAAAGGGGAGAGCCTGCAAGAGCTGGCACAGGATTTGGAAAGTATGGC
>NW_013840643.1:0-393 GCF_000517525.1 Limulus polyphemus
ATATATAGATGGTAGATAGAATCTTCTCATTAAAAATTCACAACGATATATATATGGTAAATTAAAACTTCTAATGAAACATTCTCAACGATATATATATATATGGAAAATAAAAACTTCCGAGTAAACATTCACAACGATATATATATGGTAAATAAAACTTCTGATTAAACATTCACATCCATATATATATATATGGTAAATAAAAACTTCTGATTAAAAATTCACAACGATATATATACATTTGGTAAAAAAAAACTTGTGATTAAAAATTCACAATGATATATATGGTAAAAAAACTTACTGAGTAAAAATTTACAACTATATATATATATGGTAATTAAAACATGTGTTTAAACATTTAGATCGATATATATATACATATAGATAGGT
>NW_013840644.1:0-946 GCF_000517525.1 Limulus polyphemus
GATTGAGCTCAATAATGACTCTGTTATTTTCGATTGACTAAAGTCCTATAACTACGGCCAGGTGGTTAGGGGGCGCTCGACTCGCAATCTGCGAGTCGCTGGTTCGAATCCCCGTTACACCAAACATGCTCGCCATTTCAGCCGTGGGGACGTTATACAGTGACGGTCAATCCCACTATTCGTTGGTAAAATAGTAGTCCAAGTGTTGGCGGTGGGTGGTGATGACTAGCTGCCTTCCCTCTAGTCTTACACTGCTAAATTAGGGACGGCTAGCGCAGATAGCCCTCGCGTAGCTTTGCGCGAAATTCGTAACAAACCAACTTTACCACCTGCTGGTCAGTTGGTTAATGTCACTCCAACTTTACCACCTGCTGGTCAGTTGGTTAATGTCACTCCAACTTTACCACCTGCTGGTCAGTTGGTTAATTAACCAACTGACCAGCAGGTGGTAAAGTTGGAGTGACATTAACCAACTGACCAGCAGGTGGTAAAGTTGGAGTGACAAATTCCAACTTTACTATCTGTTGGTCAGTTGGTTAATGTCACTCCAACTTTTACCACCTGTTGGTCAGTTGGTTAATATCATTCCAACTTTACCACCTGCTGGTCAGTTGTTTTATATCACTCCAATTTTACCATATAGTGCTTTCCTGTGTAATATTATTTCAACCTTATCACTTGTTGGTATTCTGTTTAAGAGTACCTTAGGGCGGAAAATACACTGAGACTATACATATCAAGTTTGTGTGTTTTTTTTTCAGTCTAAGGAGCAGTGTTTCTTTTGTCTCAGATGGTTACTGAAACAGGATAAACTTTAATATATCAGTTGCAGTTACTTGATAGGTCTGGGCCTAATTAAATTAGAATGTGATAATTGTTTAAAGATTTTTCACACACACACACACACACACACACACACACACACACACACACACACACACAACAA
>NW_013840645.1:0-395 GCF_000517525.1 Limulus polyphemus
AGATTCTCTGTATTTAAATAGTAATATAAGTATGTTAAAGTGGATTATAAGAAATACAGACAATGCGTTTTATCACTACTGTTTCTTTTCGTCTCTTTAGAAATCTACTTTTAATTTATCTTATATGGCATTCATTTGCAAGGATGTGGCGATTCTATATCAGTCATTGTCAGAGTTGGTAGTAAATTATAATCTTTACTTTTTTCTTGAATTAAAAAACAAAATACTATTTACCAGATAAGGGATACTACTAGTTAGTATTATAATATTGTTATATAATAAAAATAATAGGTGCTATTTAATAATCAGACTTAGATAATCGTGTAGGCTACAAACAAAGTCAACAAATATCGTATATTAAAAAGTTCCCCTCTCCATTTTTCAATCTCAGATAC
>NW_013840646.1:0-660 GCF_000517525.1 Limulus polyphemus
CTGGCCATTGCATCCTGCATGGTAGGAGGGTGTTCTTGCTTCACTTGTATCTTAAGTTCTGGACTGTCCAAGGCATCTACGAACTGATCCCTCAGCAACAACTTGAGGAGATCGGGTGGTGCAGTTGGGTAGGCCTTGTGTGCCATGCTTTCCAAGTCCTGAGTCAGCTCTTGCAGGCTCTCCCCTTTAGCACGGACTCTCGTCCTGAACCTGGCCCTGTAGACTTCTGACTGATTTTGGGTTCAATACCTGAGTTCTACATCATCTGCTGACAATTGTCCAAGTATTTCCAGTGGTTGTCCCTTCAAGCTCGTTGCCAGATATACTGCTTTATGCTCCTTTGTCCATCCATTCATCTCTGCCAGTAGCTCAAACTGTGCTCTATATGCTTCCCACGGTGCTTTCCCATCATATTCCTATGGCTTCCTTCGCATTGGATCACTCCTATTACTAACATTCATATCTGGGATGTGACTTCTAACGGGACTGAATATGTCTGCATTAGGGTTTAGCTGCGGGCTCTGTACGGGGCTTGCCATTGTCTGGGGTTGATTAAGTCGATGGTCAATGTATCCTCCTTGTGTAAAAGACAATAGATCGCCCTTTAACGTATCTAATTCGCTTTTAAATTTACTAATGTTTTCCATTTGTACTTGTTTC
>NW_013840647.1:0-944 GCF_000517525.1 Limulus polyphemus
GTCAATCCCACTATTCGTTGGTAAAAGAGTAGTCCAAGAGTTGGCGGTGGGTGGTGATGACTAGCTGCCTTCCATCTAGTCTTACACTGCTAAATTAGGGATGGCTAGCGCAGATAGCCCTCGTGAAATAAAAAAAAAATTATTCGAATCGTTGATCATTCTGGATCTGAAAAGGATACTCTGAGTTTTCGAAGGTGAAATTTGACGTTATCCTGTATAAACACATGCATGTGTCGAAAAGGTGCAGCGGAGAGATGGTATGTAATCTCTCTGATTGGTCTTGTTATATTATGTTGTCCAACAATTAAAGATGGTATGTAATATCTCTGATTGATCTTGTTATATTATGTTGTCCAACAATTAAAGATGGTATGTAATCTCTCTGATTGATCTTGTTATATTATGTTGTCCAACAATTAAAGATGGTATGTAATCTCTCTGATTGCTCTTGTTATATTATGTTGTCCAACAATTAAAGATGGTATGTAATCTCTCTGATTGGTCTTGTTATATTATGTTGTCCAACAATTAAAGATGGTATGTAATCTCTCTGATTGCTCTTGTTATATTATGTTGTCCAACAATTAAAGATGGTATGTAATCTCTCTGATTGATCTCGTTATATTATGTTGTCCAACAACTAAAGATGGTATGTAATCTCTCTGATTGGTCTCGTTATATTATGTTGTCCAACAATTAAAGATGATATGTAATCTCACTGATTGGTCTTGTTATATTATGTTGTCCAACAATTAAAGATGATATGTAATCTCACTGATTGGTCTTGTTATATTATGTTGTCCAACAATTAAAGATGGTATGTAATCTCACTGATTGGTCTTGTTATATTATGTTGTCCAGCAATTAAAGATGGTATATAATCTCACTGATTGGTCTTGTTATATTATGCCGTCCAACAATTAAAGATGGCATGTAATCTCTCT
>NW_013840648.1:0-1162 GCF_000517525.1 Limulus polyphemus
ACGAAGTCCAGTGAGTTTCTTAGTCCATTGTCTAGTCTTGAAGAGCCAACTGTGCATACGAAGTCCAGTCAGTCTCTTATCCATTGTTTAGTCTTGAAGAGCTAACTGACCCTGTCCGAACGATAACGTATTATTGAAATTATGAATTAATGGAGTACATTTACTTTCTTAGGTTTCAGAACGCGCCATTGGAGACCTTGTGTGCCTTTACTAATAAGTTAGAGACGTATTCAGTTGTGATAAATAGGTTCAAATTGGATTTTCTGCAACATTATCAGTGTAAAGTGATGAGGTAATAAAATCTCGCTAAATGTTTAGAAAGTTTAGTCTATCAGCTCAAAATTAGCCGTGGCTATGCGAAGGTAGCACACAAGAATTACTATTGGAACTTTATATGTATTTTAAACAGTAATTTCACCCAATGTTTTGGTCATTTGTTTGCAGGGAGTGCTGTGATGGGTAAAAACATAAAACAACTCAACACCATGCAATTTCTGGACTCCACTGGAAGTGAACATTATGTAAACAAGTCGGTAATTCGAAGATTATAATTTATGTATAACAGAAATATACTGTGAAGTAAAAGGAGCTACTAAAAGATTGTTGTTGTTTTTTCAGAATTTCAGACAAAAACTGGACGTTACAGGATCCCTAACATCATAGACGTTGTTGGTTACAGGATCCCTAACATCATATAGGCACAAATAAACGTAATATAAATAAAGATCCTATTAAAATAATCCTCAGGTCCTATCACATCGTTTGTTTTATATGACATTACTGTAGAACAGGTTAAGGATCTTACCTTATATTGTTCGGTTATACTTCTCCTATCACAGACGAAATAATGTAGATTTCGAACAATCATTAAAATCAATTTGTTGAATCGTTTTAACAAAAATTGGAAGGTAAATAGATGTGGTAATAAATGGTCTTTAAACATTATTAGACAAAAAGGCACAGAAGGGCTGAAGCGACACCTAGTTTGACAGTAAGAGTGATTATAATTTTACTTTCCATGTTTTTATGCGAATTCCCACAAATACTTGAAAAAAAAACTAACCCTAGAGAGTTACCAATGGTATACATATAGACGTCACTACTTTCTAAACTATTCATGAGCCAAGTAGCTTGTGAATCCATGGAAGTATAACCGAACAAT
>NW_013840649.1:0-395 GCF_000517525.1 Limulus polyphemus
GTCAGAAGTCGTACAGGGCTAGGTTTAGGACGAGAGTCCGTGCTAAAGGGGAGAGCCTGCAAGAGCTGGCACAGGAATTGGAAAGCATGGCACACAAGGCCTACCCAACTGCACCACCCGATCTCCTCAAGTTGTTGCTGAGGGATCAGTTCATAGATGCCTTGGACAGTCCACAACTTAAGATACAAGTGAAGCATGCACACCCCTCTACCATGCAGGATGCAATGGTCAGAGCTCTCGAATTTGAATCCTACGTTAAGTCCAGCACAGAGGTACCAAGGTTGGTACAGTCATCTGGATTCAAGGCCAGAAAAGGTCAGCTTTCAAAGAAGTTTGAGGGACTTTGCTGGCACTGTAACAAACCTGGGCACAAGAGAGCTCAATGCTGGAAACTT
>NW_013840650.1:0-891 GCF_000517525.1 Limulus polyphemus
TGTTGACTTTAGTCTGCACCAGTTTTATATGAGTTAATTAACAAACACATGTAGATATGTTGTAAATATATGATTTAATTAACAAACTTGTTGCAGACTAAAGTCAACAGTGGGTCATAGAACGATAATTGTTATTGGATCTATTTAATCCACTCGGACTTGAGGAAACCAATGAAGATATGTTATAAATAGATGAGTTAATAAACACATTGTCTGCAGAATAAAGTCAACAGTGGGTCATAAAACGATACTAGCTATTGGGTCCTATTTAATCTAGTCGGTCTGAAACAAACACATGCAGATGTGTTGTAAACATATGAGTTAATTAACAAACTGGCTGCAGACTAAAGTCAACAGTGGTTCATAAAAGGATACTAGCTATTGGGTGCTATTTAATCCAGTCGGTCTTAAACAAACACATGTAGATATATTGTGAAGTTTAAGACCGACTGGATTAAATAGGACCGAATAACTAGTATCGTTCTGTGACCCACTGTTGACTTTAGTCTGCAGCCAATATGTTAATTAACTCATATATTTACAACATATATACATGTGTTGTTTAAGACCGACTGGATTAAATAGTACTCAATAGCTGGTATCGTTCCTTGATCCACTGTTGACTATAGTCTGCAGCCATTGTTTTTATTAACTCATATATTTACAACATATCTACATGTGTTTGTTTAAGACCGACTGGATTAAATAGGACGCAATAGCTAGTATCGTTCTTTGACCCACTGTTGACTTTAGTCTGCAGAAAATGTGTTTATTAACTTATATATTTACAATATATCTACATTTGTTTGTTTAAGACCGACTGGATTAAATAGGACCCAATAGCTGGTATCGTTCTATGACCCACTGTTGACTTCAGTCTGCAACCAGTTT
>NW_013840651.1:0-395 GCF_000517525.1 Limulus polyphemus
TTGTCCATCCAGCTTTCCTGTCATGCAGACACTATGTGTGCTTGTCATTTTACTCTTAGCTGTTGGGACTTTCACAATGGGGGTTGGTGGGTAGCATCCTTTCTTGCTGTGGCATTTTCCCTGTGTTTAAGTTTCCGAAATTGAGCTTTCTTGTGCTCAGGCTAGGTTTGGGCATTGCATCCTACATAGTAGAGGGGTGTGCTTGTTTTACTTGTATCTTCAGTTGTGGACTGTCCAAGGCATCTACAAACTGATCACTCAGCAACAGCTTGAGAACATCGGGTGGTGCAGTTGGGTAGGCCTTGTGTGCCATACTTTTAAAGTCCGGTGCCAGCTCTTGGAGGCTCTCCCATTTAGCAGGGACTCTTATCCTAAACCTACCCTGTAGACTTTGG
>NW_013840652.1:0-762 GCF_000517525.1 Limulus polyphemus
GTGAAGCTTAATAATACCTTTATGTTTATCCTTTTAAAATTAAGAAATTAAAACTTATATTAAAATTTCAATGATAAACTATGTTTTAAAGCCAAGTTTATTGATATACATTAATAATAAGTTAAATTTTGAAGCGTCATGTTGTGCACTTTGATCTACCTGTAAGTAGAAAAAAGCTATGATGCGAGAAATAAAAAAAAAACATTTAATCAAACAAAGCTTCATTTGGAATTAGATCGTGTTTGAGCTTGTCTTGTTCTTTGAGCCTGAAGTCATACATCATGTTTCTCCTCTGTTTCTTGCTCTCTGTAAGTTATCTGTCTTAATTTTTGTGCTTAAAGTCTGGTTTGACGTTGTTCAGAAGTTTCTTGTTGTCTATATCCAGCTTGTCTGACTGGACTCTGGCTTTGTGCTGTTCAACAGTTTCTTGCTGTCTTTGAGTAGCCTGCCTTTCAGCTTGAGCTCGAAGTCTAACTTTACGTTGTTCCAAAGTCGCAAGACAGGCTGCTCAAATACAGGAAGAAAAAGCTTGTGCTTGAAGTCTTTGATTGCGTTCTTCTTCTGTTTCAGCTGCTCTTTGTGCTTGCATTCTTTTAACGGTAGAAGACTTTCCATAGAAAGGGCGTTTCTTGAGTGGCATAATCACCTGTATCACTAAACAATAATTTGAAATTCACAAAGTTATTAAATCACTTATGAAACCACTTAGCACTATTTAAAGAAAACTGTTTTCGGAAATACTGAATTGACAGCAAGGTGATC
>NW_013840653.1:0-471 GCF_000517525.1 Limulus polyphemus
TCACGCTAGTTGTTTAACTCTACACAGCTGTATAATGTGGGTGGATCAATGAATCAAGTGGTAGGTATCAGCCTAGTTCTTTACCTCTACCCAGCTCTTTAATGTGGGTGAATCAATGAATCAAGTGGTAGGTGTCACACTGTTGTTTAACTCTACCCAGCTGTTTAATGTGGGTGAATCAATAAATCAAGTGGTAGGTATCACCCTAGTTGTTTAACTCTACCCAGCTTTTTAATGTGGGTGAATTAATGAATCAAATGATAGGTATCACCCTAGTTGTTTAACTCTACCCAGCTGTTTAATGTGGGTTAATCAATGAATCAAGTGGTATCACCCTACTTATTTAACTCTACCCAGCTGTATAATGTGTGTGAATCAATGAATCAAGTGGTAGGGATTCATTGATCCACCCACATTATACAGCTCTGTAGAGTTAAACAACCAGGGTGATAAAGTGGTAAGTATCACCCT
>NW_013840654.1:0-395 GCF_000517525.1 Limulus polyphemus
GACATGAAGTGATTTGGTCGGTAGTTTTATATGTTATCTACTAGTAAAGCATTTTAACCTTACGAAATTAATTTGTTGTTAATCGTATAAAGTCATTTTAAATGTCATTTCTGTTTTATAAGAATATTTTAAGTAGATATACGATGATTTGATCAGAATATAGTGCCTTTCTTTCTTCTTTTGTTTAGGAATATATTTTAATAGATAAAAACATCATAATACAAAATGTCATTGTACCCAAGTGTATATACTGTGTTCATGGTGTAACTGCCAATAAAAACAAACAAACAAAAACATGCAAATAAGATAACATGTTTATTACTTGTGATTTACTACACTAAATGTCAAGAAAACAGTAGTACAACGGTATTGTTTATCTCTATCTGTTAGTGATG
>NW_013840655.1:0-710 GCF_000517525.1 Limulus polyphemus
AAGAAGACACAAGATTTAACGATACTGTATCCTATCAATAAGAAGATACAGGATTTATCAACACTGTGTACTGTCAATAAGAAAATAACGGATTCATCAATACTCTCTTATTGACAGTACAGTGTCTATACAATATTGTTAAATTTTCCTGTCAATAAGTAGATAAAGGATTTATTAATACTGTGTACTGTTCTTCTTATTGCACAAAATTTAACAATATTGTATCCTGTCAATAAGTAGATAAAGGATTTATCAATACCGTGTACTGTCAATAAGAAGACACAAGATTTAACGATACTGTGTACTATCATAACAAGTCATAAGATTTAATGATACTGTGTACTGTCAATAAATAACACATGATTTAACAACACTTAGTCCTGTCAATAAGAAGATACAGGATTTATCAATACTGTGTCCTGTCAATAAGAAGATACAGGATTTATCAATACTGTGTACTGTCAATAAGAAGACATAATTTAACAATACTGTGTCTTGTCAATAAGAAAATAAAGAATTTATCAATACTATGTACTGTCAATAAGAAGACAAAATATTTAACGATACTGTGTACTATCATAACAAGTCATAAGATTTAATGATACTGTGTACTATCAATAATAGCCAAAAGATTTAACGATACTGTGTACTGTCAATAAAAAGACACAATATTTAAAAATACTGTATCTTCTTATTGACAGGACAACAGG
>NW_013840656.1:0-395 GCF_000517525.1 Limulus polyphemus
CTATTGAGTAGAAATTCATTGAGAGATAACCACTGGGTGTTGGGTGATAGCTTTTTTTTTCCAATTCTCAGAAGCTAGAATTTGTTTTTGTCTATTATGAGTCTGATAAGACCAAAAGGATTTACTGAATAATAACTGACCCATGATCATGAAGTAGGACATTCATGTGGTTTGGAAATCAATGACTGAAAGGGTATTGTGACTCTTGCTTTCTGAGTTACTGAGTGCTTCTCATAATAGAATAGAATAGAATACCTATTTAATAGAATACCTCACCTGATATAGCTGAGTGACGAGAGTGACCACATGATCCTTAATATATTATCTTCAATATTCAGTACACTTAATTGTGTATTTCACTTCTCCACATGCAGTGAAGGAATTGTCTTTTCTCT
>NW_013840657.1:0-526 GCF_000517525.1 Limulus polyphemus
ATGTTACCTGAAACTTTCTGTAAACTCCGATCGTTTACCAGGGATCTGTATAGAAAGCAAGAAATAAAAGTGTTCGTTATTATTCTTATTATTATACACGTAGCAAGTTTTACCAGAGTTATCGCCTCAGATATGTAAATTGGATGAGTTTTAAGTATCATTAGGTCATTGTTTCATAGTTGAACATATAAACGTGGAAAATTGTTCGTTTATTATGGATTTCGCGCAAAGCTACACGAGGGCTATCTGCGCTAGCCGTCCCTAATTTAGCAGTGTAAGACTAGTCATCACCACCCACCGCCAACTCTTGGGCTACTCTTTTACCAACGAATAGTGGGATTGACCGTCACATTATAACGCCCCCACGGCTGAAAGCTTGTATTGTTTGTTTGTAATTTAAGCACAAAGCTACACAATGGGCTATCTGTGCTCTGCCCACCATGGGTATCGAAACCCGGTTTCTAGCGTTGTAAGTCCACAGACATACCGTTGTGCCACTGGGGGGCTATATTTAGTCTGTTTCTAA
>NW_013840658.1:0-498 GCF_000517525.1 Limulus polyphemus
ATTTTCTTTCTCCTCCAACAACTGCTGTAATTTCTCTTCTTGTTTCTTTTCTTTTTCCTCTAACAACTGTTGTAATTTCTCTTTTCGTTCTTCTTGTTTCTTTTCTTGTTTTTGTATTGCTGCCATCAAATCTGCTAAGCAGTAGTTTGATTTTCCGCCTCTCGTTTCCATTTTTCTTCTCTTTTTTTCCCACTCTCTGACACCAATTTGTTACGTCTCCGTTTGTTAATTAACTTCCCGTAACTTCGTTCCGACGAAACTTTAGCGACACAAGTATTTACTTAATAAAACTGGTTTATTCTTTCCGAATATAACACTGCGATACACTTAATCTCAATATTCGCGCTAAAACAAACAGTATCACGAACGAACGTTAACTTCAACAATACACTGTGGGTTACTTAATAAAACACTTATTACGATACACTTATTTTCAACAATCGCGCTAAAACAAATGCTATATCAACGAACGTCAACAATACTTCTGACTGCAGTTCA
>NW_013840659.1:0-613 GCF_000517525.1 Limulus polyphemus
GTTTTTATATATGCTGGTAACTTGAATATGATAATATAGTATAAACAGTTCACACTCAGAAATGTAAGGTGGTCTAGCACAAGCACCTTGTTGAGAGCAAGGGCACGAATCAACGATATAAATATAAGACACTTAAATGTGTATGACATAGTTACTTTTTAGTAATATTCTTAATTTTTGAAACCAAATATTCAATTTAAGTGTTTTGTTTTAGATCAATGTCAAATGATATTAAATTAAAAACTTTTGACTAATACTTATTATTATTACTATTTATTGTTGCTGTGAGAAGATTATACGATTTTTTTTTCGTGAGTTAAGTTGATTGATCTACGTTCTCTTCCAAGTTACAAAACGGTTCACAGAATAAATTATCCCTCAATTAGTTGATCAAAAGTGTTATAAGGCCTTATAATAGTTTTCAACAATTCCTTACGAAATCAAGGGTGACATTCAAATTATTATCAGTTTTGATTGTGATGCAAAAATCACACAAATTATCAACTAATCTTATCTCTACTAATTCAAAAACCCAAGACATATTATCTATATACTACTAAAACTCTGAGATTGTTTGCTTGTCTGTAACTAAATACAGCAAAAACGGACGCAC
>NW_013840660.1:0-743 GCF_000517525.1 Limulus polyphemus
TGTAACTCTAGTTACCGAATTTATAATCAAAAAATTTTGTAACTAGAGTTACACCTAAGTGTTCATGGAGTAGTTGTACCAAGTAATGCTGAAGATGAATATGGTGGTTATAAATTTTGTAACTAGAGTTACACCTAAGTGTTCATGGAGTAGTTGTACCAAGTAAGGCTAAAGATGTGTATGGTGATTATAAATTCGGCAACTAGAGTTACACATAAGTGTTCATGTAGTAGTTGTACCAAATAAGGCTAAATATGAGTATGGTGGTTTTAAATTCGGTAACTAGAGTTACACCTACGTGTTCGTGGAGTTGTTGTACCAAATAACGCTAAAGATGAGTATGGGGGTTTTTCATTCGGTAACTAGAGTTACACCTAGGTGTTCAGGGAGTAGTTGTACCAAGTAAGGCTAAAGATGAGTATGGAACCACCATACTCATCTTTAGCGTTATTTGGTACAACAACTCCACGAACACCTATGTGTAACTCTAGTTACCGAATGGTTATAAATTCCATAACTAGAGTTACACCTAGGTGTTTATCGAGTAATTGTACCAAGTAAGGCTAAAGATGAGTATGGTGGTTATGAACCATACTCATCTTTAGCCTTACTTGGTACATCTACTCCATCAACACCTAGGTGTAACTCTAGTTACAGAATTTATAACCAAAATACTCATTTTAGCCTTTCTTGGTACAACTACTCCATAAATACCTAGGTGTAACTATAGTTACCGAATTTAT
>NW_013840661.1:0-1107 GCF_000517525.1 Limulus polyphemus
ATAATCGACATTAGAAACTAGTGTTTATAATCGACACGAGAAGCTAGTGTTTATAATCGACATTAGAAACTAGTGTTTATAATAAACATGAGAAACTAGTGTTTATAATCGACATTAGAAACTAGTGTTTATAATCAACATTAGAAACTAGTGTTTATAATAAACATGAGAAACTAGTGTTTATAATCGACATTAGAAACTAGTGTTTATAATCGACATGAGAAACTAGTGTTTATAATCGACACGAGAAGCTAGTGTTTATAATCGACATTAGAAACTAGTGTTTATAATCGACATGAGAAACTAGTGTTTATAATCGACATTAGAAACTAGTGTTTATAATTGACACGAGAAACTAGTGTTTATAATCGACACGAGAAACTAGTGTTTATAATAATGTCGATTATAAACACTAGTTTCTCATGTCGATTATAAACACTAGTTTCTAATGTCGATTATAAACACTAGCTTCTCGTGTCGATTATAAACACTAGTTTCTATTGTCGATTATAAACACTAGTTTCTCATGTCGATTATAAACACTAGTTTTTAATGTCGATTATAAACACTAGCTTCTCGTGTCGATTATAAACACTAGTTTCTCTTGTCGATTATAAACACTAGTTTCTCGTGTCAATTATAAACACTAGCTTCTCGTGTCGCTTCTCGTGTCGATTATAAACACTAGTTTCTAATGTTGATTATAAACACTAGCTTCTCGTGTCGATTATAAACACTAGTTTCTCTAGTGTTTATAATCAACATTAGAAACTAGTGTTTATAATCGACACGAGAAGCTAGTGTTTATAATCGACACGAGAAACTAGTGTTTATAATCGACACGAGAAGCTAGTGTTTATAATCAACATTAGAAACTAGTGTTTATAATCAACATTAGAAACTTGTGTTTATAATCGACATTAGAAACTAGTGTTTATAATAACATGAGAAGCTAGTGTTTATAATCGACATTAGAAACTAGTGTTTATAATCAACATTAGAAACTAGTGTTTATAATCGACATGAGAAACTAGTGTTTATAATCAACATTAGAAACTAGTGTTTATAATCGACACGAGAAACTAGTGTTTATAATAAACATTAGAA
>NW_013840662.1:0-395 GCF_000517525.1 Limulus polyphemus
GAACAATTACTTTGGTAAAAAATCCAAGATTTAAAAACAAAACTTAGTGTGAATAAACGTATACATGACGTTTGCTCACTTGAGACGAAAAAACATCTATCGACTTTATATAGTACTGAACTATCGGAGAACACAGTATTTCTAATTTCAATAGGAAAACCCAATTCCTATTACATTTGTGAACACATTTCTGAATTTATAGACTAATAGAAATACACAACTTGGTGGGCACAATGACGCATGCGCTGCACAGCCTCTCCTCTCGCTCGACCACAGCAAGTCATCCCAAACTGCACGGAAGCCACGCCTTTTGCTATAAGCACCGCTAAAATTACCAACAAACCAAGAAAGATGCGAAGAGAAATGACTTTAATTCTGACCACCCCTGGGTTATT
>NW_013840663.1:0-742 GCF_000517525.1 Limulus polyphemus
ATCATTATTGATAGTTTTGATGATTATATGGTCCAAGCTGCTTATAATTGTTGATAGTTTTGAAGATTATAAGGTACAAGTTGCCTATTATTCTGGATAGTTTTGGTGATTATAAGGTCGAAGCTGCTTTATTATTATTGATAGTTTTGAAGATTATAAGGTAGACGTTTCTTATCATTGTTGACAGTTTTGAATATTATAAGGTCCAGGTTTCCTGTCATTGTTGATAGTTTTAAAGATTATTTATCCAAGCTGCTTG
Source organism: Limulus polyphemus (assembly GCF_000517525.1). Classification (NCBI taxonomy): domain Eukaryota; kingdom Metazoa; phylum Arthropoda; class Merostomata; order Xiphosura; family Limulidae; genus Limulus; species Limulus polyphemus. The sequence goes on from NW_013840663.1 coordinate 260, forward strand.
TCATTGTTGATAGTTTTAAGATTATAAGGTCCAAGCTGTTTTATCATTATTGATAATTTTGAAAGTAAAATGTGAAAGTTTCCTGTCATCTTTGATAATTTTGAAAATAATAATGTCCAAGCTGCTTATCATTGAAGATAGTTTTGGAGATTATAAGGTTCAAGCTGCTTTATTATTGTTAATAGTTTTGGAGATAATGAGGTTCAAGCTGCTTTATTATTATTGATAAATTTGAAGATTATCAGGTCCAAGCTGCTTATCATTGTTAATTGTTTTGAAGATTATAAAGTCCAAGCTCCTTTATCTTTGTTAACAGTTTTGAAGATTATAACGTCCAAGCTGCTTATCATTGTTGATAGTTTTGAGGATTATAAGGTTGAAATTGCTTATTATTGTTTACAATTTTGGAGATTATAAGGTCCAAGCTGCTTATCATTGTTTTCAGTTTTGAAGGTTATAAGGTTGAAGTTGCTTATTATTGTT
>NW_013840664.1:0-453 GCF_000517525.1 Limulus polyphemus
TACACTTTATATTAGAACACTCATCATTGTACACTTTATATCAGAACACTCATCTGTGTACACTTTATATTAGAACATTCATCTGTGTACACTTTATATTAAAATACTCATCGGCGTACACTTTATATGAGAACACTCATCCATGTACACTTTATATTAGAACACTCATCAGTGTACACTTTACATTAGAACACTCATCATTGTACACTTTATATTAGAATACTCATCATTGTATACTTTATATTAGAACACTCACATGTGTACACTTTATATTATAATACTCATCGATGTACACTTTATATTAGAACACTCATCGGTGTACACTTTACATTAGAACACTCATCACTGTACACTTTATATTAGAACACTCATCAGTGTATACTTTATTTTAGAGTACTCATCAGTGTACACTTTATATTAGAACACTCATAGATGTACACTTTATATTAGAAC
>NW_013840665.1:0-391 GCF_000517525.1 Limulus polyphemus
ATGTGCCACCTGAAAAAGCCAACGTCGAAGAAGAAACTCTACTCAGTTTTGAGAAGGGAAACGGTGAAGCTCTTGATGAAGTTACTACCACTGATGTGACTGTTAATGACGATAGGACATTTCCTGATGAAGCAGATGAACTCCACATGAAGCAGAAGCCAACGAGATGGAGTCCAGTACGGAAGAAGATACGTCCCGTAAAATTAAGAGACTTTGTTGAAATGTAATTTTGTGTTTGTAATTCTGTACATTTAATTAAGTTATTTTTAATTTTTATTGGTTTAATGTTTGTGGCTATTGTTCGAGACGAACAATACTAAGGAGGGGCAGTGTTAAGACATCGAGGTCACGTAACTAGTATCACACCACGTCATTCTCGAACATTCACGTC
>NW_013840666.1:0-396 GCF_000517525.1 Limulus polyphemus
TAACGCCCCTACGGCTAAAAGGGCGAGCATATTTGGTGGGACGGGGATTCGAACCCACGACCCGCAGATTGAGAGTCGTGCTCTCTAACCACCTGGCCATGCCAGGTCCCGAATTTGTTTGAAAAGCTGCTGCTGCTAGTTTCACATGTACTGTCACATTTGACAGCAACATGTTTATTGTGTAATAAAAATTATTATATATATATATATATATATATCCATTAATCATAGATTATTCTGACCTGTAACCCTGATAGTGGATCCAGATCACTCAAATATTATAAATTTGACTCAAAAGACTGGCCAAGGAACTAAATTCATGATTTTCATTTTATCTTTAAAAACTTATATCTAATCATCAGATTTTTAAGTTTTGTTTGTAACATTTTAGATCTT
>NW_013840667.1:0-488 GCF_000517525.1 Limulus polyphemus
CCTCTTTGAAGGTATCCATCTTTCCATTTAGATATAGTACTCATACTTTCTGTACTTTGAGGTTCATAAAATTGTAATATATATAATATGCTGACCGGTGTTGGTATAAACAACAACAAAAATATAAAAAACAAGCCAGTTTTACACACCTAAAACCACACAGAGCACCAGCTCCCCAGTGGCACAGCGGCAAGTCTGCGGCTAATAACGCTAGAAACTGGGTTTCGATACCCTTGGAGGGCACAGCAAAGATGTCCCATTATTTAGCTTTGTGCTCAACTACAAACAAACAGAGCACTAATGCATACAATGAACGTAGACATGCTGATGAGTGTTGATGCTGCTTAAAACTGTAGAGTTAATTTATGTTTGTTTGTTTTGAATTTCACGCAAAGCTACACGAGGGCTATCTGCGCTAGTCGTCCCTAATTTAGCAGTGTAAGACTAGATGGAATGCAGCTAGTCATCACCACCCACCGCCAACTCTT
>NW_013840668.1:0-395 GCF_000517525.1 Limulus polyphemus
CACTTTGTTGTTAACGTAAGCCCGAATAGTTACTAATTAACTTTGTTGTTAATGTAAACCCGAATAGTTACTAATTCATTTTGTTGTTAATGTAAACCCGAATAGTTACTAATTCACTTTGTTGTTAATGTAAACCCGAATAGTTACTAATTCATTTTGCTGTTAATGTAAACCCGAATAGTTACTAATTCATTTTGTTGTTAATGTAAACCCGAATAGTTACTAATTAACTTTGTTGTTAATGTAAACCCGAATAGTTACTAATTAACTTTGTTGTTAATGTAAACCCGAATAGTTACTAATTCGCTTTGTTGTTAATGTAAACCCGAATAGTTACTAATTCGCTTTGTTGTTAATGTAAACCCGAATAGTTACTAATTCACTTTGTTGTTAAC
>NW_013840669.1:0-396 GCF_000517525.1 Limulus polyphemus
GGATGATCTACGATAGAAATAAAGGGTGGTTTAATGTTATTTTTTCTAGTTATTTCGGGATTGCTATCATACCCACAACCGGCTATAGACGGTGAGTGATAGTGGGATTTGGGACATTGTGGGTTCTAGCACCCAGATCCTAATCCACCACCCCTTTTTTTTTTCTGGTTACGTGCTGACTAGCTCTGCATCTGTTGTTTTGATTATGTCTGATAGACGGAATATCCCCAATACTTTTGGTAGCTATAACCGCAGACATTTTTTACTTTAAAATGATAACTTTTGTACTTTTGGTATACTTTTACATTGTTATATTAGAACTTTGTTGGCGCGTTCACTTGTTGACGCGTACATCTACACGTACAATAAATAAATTGTAGGTTATATAATATATAT
>NW_013840670.1:0-573 GCF_000517525.1 Limulus polyphemus
GATTATCTCTATCTCCAATCTCTTTATCTATGTCATTCTGCTTTATTTGCCGGGCTTATATACCAAATTAGAGGGCGGTTGGAACAGACTAGAGTTGCCAAGACAATTCAAGATCCTTCGAGAATCTCATAATGTGTTACCAGAGTCACGCGACTTTCGCTGCCGTAACATAACGTTTTTAAAACTATTTCAATAAGCTATAAAACAAAACATAAACTTATGTATTGTACGTTGTTACTCGTATGCAATACTTAGGCATAACAATATTTTAAAATGCATGTTTGCAGAGAACACTATTAAATAGAACTTCAGTGACGGAAATATCCGTCATCCGCAGTTAATGGGTTAAGAACAAGAGTCAATGTTGTACAAAGTTTTAAGTAATATGGAATTTTATGAATTTCACTATCTAAAATATGTACTGTTGAACGACATTTAAATTTTTTTCAACCACTACAAAATACGATTTTTATTCAATAAAATAATATTTTATCAAGACCTTTAAACCTAGCAGTGCTGATCAAAAATGGGGGTGGGGGGGGGGGGAGAGACTAGGCCAACAAAATCTATAAA
>NW_013840671.1:0-620 GCF_000517525.1 Limulus polyphemus
GCGAGTATTGAGATTAAGTGTATCGCAGAGTTATATTCGGAAAGAATAAACCAGTTTTATTAAGTAAAGACTCGTGTCGTTAAAGTTTCGTCGGGACGAAGTTACGGAAAATCAATTAACAAACGGAGACGTAACAGTATTATTTGAAACGTTAGTATGATTCACTTTCATCTCACACAAATCTAGACCATATATATCATTTTAGATCTAAGTTAAGGAATCTGAATGCACTTTAAGGTGTGAAAAAATGTTATAAGTTATTCAAGTGGTTTACGAAGCTGAAGTAAAAGGTTTCATCAGTCCTATTAAATACCACAAATCCAAATCTACCCAGTATTAAACTGAATATGTCATTGTAGATGTAGATTATGAAATCTGAGTTTCCACAAAATACCGCAAAGGAAATTTAATTCAAGATGGTTGCCATTTGTAATATACAAAAGTTCCTATTGTTTATATTTTATTTCTAAACATTATCTTCGTATCAGTAGTTACAGAGAAGCTTCCTACAGTAAGGGTAACTTTCAACTTCTCTTTTATGGGAATTTTATGTCCACCTGCTGTTCACATAATCCCTATTTTTTCTTCATTCTAAAGAGGCAATCTCCCATCTTTCATTA
>NW_013840672.1:0-393 GCF_000517525.1 Limulus polyphemus
GGGAAACGAGATGCTAATTACTGACCACAAAACACCCATATCGGGAAACGAGATGCTAATTAGTGACCACAAAACACCTATATCGGGAAACGAGGTGCTAACTACTGACCACAAAACACCTGCACTTGCAGTGTTTAGCTTTTTACGACAATCTTTCTGAGAATGACCTTTACGGTACAGGTGTGCTTATAAACTATAATATATATATATACAGTGGTCATCAGCATGATTTGTGTAAATTCACATTGCTCCAAAACGAACGCACTTCTAAATATCATTAAAAAGTTATGTTTTTTATGTAATAAAGCAATACGTTTATTAAGTGTTGTATTAGTGAGTCCTTTGCTTGGATAAAGTTATGGCTTATGTGAAGATAATGACATAGCATGTCAC
>NW_013840673.1:0-395 GCF_000517525.1 Limulus polyphemus
AGCAGCCTGTCTTGCAGCTTGTGCTTGAAATCTTTGATTGCTTTCTTCTTCTGTTTCAGCTGCTCTTTGTGCTTGCATTCTTTTAGCGGCAGAAGACTTTCCATAGAAAGAGCGTTTCTTGGGTGGCATAATCATCTGTATCACTAAATAATAATTTGCAATTCACGAAGTTACTAAATCACTTATGAAACCATTTAGCGCTATTTAAAGAAAACTGTTTTTGGAAACACTGAATTGATAGCAAGGTGATCTGAGTGTCTCCCGCTATAACGCTTTCTATGTGCAAAATCTGCTTATGTTTGTATGCTTATTACAAAAAATGGCGCAATAATAATTAATTGTCAATTTCATCATTAACTACTACACCAAAATACAAAATAAATAGCACCATTAAA
>NW_013840674.1:0-620 GCF_000517525.1 Limulus polyphemus
AAACAGGTAGTAACATACCAGTGTCAAAGAAAAACTTTGACATTGGTATGTTACTACCTGTTTAAATGTCGTTAGTATCTACTGTTGTTTAATTTTTGGCATTTGACAATGGTATGTTACTACCTGTTTAAATGTTGTTAATATCTACTGTTGTTTAATGTTGGTCTTTGACACTGGTATGTTACTACCTGTTTAAAAGTCGTTAATATATACTGTTGTTTAATGATCAACATTAAAAAACAGTAGATATTAACGACATTTAAACAAGTAGTAACATACCAGTGTCAAAGAAAAACATTAAACAACAGTAGATATTAACGACATTTAAACAAGTTGTAACATACCAGTGTCAAAGAAAAACATTAAACAACAGTAGATATTAACGACATTTAAAAAGGTAGTAACATACCATTGTCAAAGACAAATATTAAACAACAGTAGATATTGACGACATTTAAACAGGTAGTAACATACTAGTGTCAAAGACCAACATTAAACAACAGTAGATATTAATGACATTCAAAAAGGTAGTATCATACCAGTGTCAAAGATCAACATTAAACAACAGTAGATATTAACAGCATTTAAACAGGTAGTAATATACCAGTGTCAAATACCAA
>NW_013840675.1:0-394 GCF_000517525.1 Limulus polyphemus
AATTCTGTTTTCGTAGTCTGTGTTGATGACCTCCTAGAAACTGTCAGTTCTGTAACTGCACTTCTGTTTTGTTAGTTTGTCTTGATGACCTCTGAGAAACTGTCAGTTCTGTAACTACACTCATGTTTTGGTAGTTTGTCTTGGTGACCTCCTAGAAACTGTCAGTTATGTAGCTACACTCATGTTTTGGTAGTTTGTTTTGATGACCTTTTAGAAACTGTCAGTTCTGTATGTATAAATTTGTTTTGATAGTTTGTCTTGATGACCTCCTAGAAACTGTCAGTTCTGTAGCTACACTTTTGTTTGGTAGTTTATCTTGATGACCTCCTAGAAACTGTCAGTTATGTAGCTACACTCATGTTTTGGTAGTTTGTTTTGATGACCTTTTAGAAAC
>NW_013840676.1:0-394 GCF_000517525.1 Limulus polyphemus
ACCTCGGAGTTAAGAAGACATTGAGTCACCTACGGCAAAGATTTTACTGGATAGGTATGAGGCAAGATGTGGAAGAATGGTGCAGAACATGTAGTACATGTTGTGCTAAAAGGTGACCCAAGCATAAGGGACGTGCTCCAATGAAGTTATATCAAGTTGGTGCACCAATGGAAAGAGTAGCCGTTGACATTGCTGGTCCTCTGCCCCAAACTCGTGCTGGAAACAAGTACATTTGTGTGGTGATGGATTATTTCACTAAGTGGCCTGAGGCATATGAAATACCAAATCAGGAAGCTACAACTATAGCTTCGGCTATTAGTGATTTCTTCTTCGGATTTGGTATGCCATACAAACTGCATTCAGATCAAGGCTGTAACTCCAAATCGGCTGTGTT
>NW_013840677.1:0-627 GCF_000517525.1 Limulus polyphemus
TCTTCAATGCCAGCCAAGTATACTTTCTGTCTGTTTTTCATGCCCATGAGCTCGATAGTTACCCACACTTGTCCCCACAACCTTGCAGAATGTCCTGTCACACCACAGAGCTTCTGGTACTCCTTTGTTATCCAGCATTTTGATGCCTACAAGGGTTTGCTGAGATGCAGAATCTATAACAAAGTTGCACCTTTGGCCATCCAGCTTCCTTGTCACGTAGATACTATGTGTGCTGTTGGGACTTTCACGATGGAGGTACCAACCTCGGTACCTCTGTGCTGGACTTAACGTAGGTTTCAAATTCGAGAGCTCTGGCCATTGCATCCTGCATGATAGAGGGGTGTGCTTGCTTCACTTGTATCTTAAGTTGTGGATTGTCCAAGGCATCTACGAACTGATCCCTCAGCAACAACTTGAGAAGATCGGGTGGTGCAGTTGGGTAGGCCTTGTGTGCCATGCTCTCCAAGTCCTGTGCCAGCTCTTGCAGGCTCTCCCCTTTCGCACGGACTCTCGTCCTGAACCTGGCCCTGTAGACTTCTGACTGGTTTTGAGTTCCATACCTGAGTTCTAGAGCCGACACCAGTATTCTATAGTTGTGTCTGTCTGCTGCTGTCAACCGTCCAAGTA
>NW_013840678.1:0-397 GCF_000517525.1 Limulus polyphemus
GAATGTTTAATTACAAGTTTTATTCACCATGTATATGTATATCGTTTAGAATATTTAATCAGAAATTTTATTTACCATATATATATCGTTGTGAATTTTTAATCCGAATTTTTTATTTACCATATGTATATATCGTTGTGAATTTTTAACCGGAATTTGTATTTACCATATATATATATCGTTGTTAATTTTTAATCAGATGTTTATATTTACCATATATATATATCGATGTGAATGTTTGATCAGAATTTTTTTTTACCATATATATATATCGTTGCAATGGTTAATCAGAACCTTTTATTTACCATATATATATATATATCGGTGTGAATTTTTAATAAGAAGTTTTTTTTTACCATATATATATATATATGTTTGTATCGTTGAGAATGTTTAA
>NW_013840679.1:0-394 GCF_000517525.1 Limulus polyphemus
CCATGCCCATGCTCAGCAGGTTCGACGTCAAAGCTAAAAGGAGTCTTGGATTAAGTTCACTACCAGCATCTCTTCTACCACCAGTTTCAAAACTGTATGGGACAAGATTCAGAAAGTTACTGGGAGGTATGCTTCCCATCCCCTTTCCATCTTGCTCTCCAATGGCCAGGAAGTCGCTGATGCTCTCAGCCACAGCTTTTCTCGAGCTTCTAGCACTTCTGTTTCTTCCCCTGCCATCTTGGCCATCAAGTCTCGGGGAGAGCACTCGCCTATTTCCCTTCGGGCTGATCGTCTCTATGATTATAATCTCCCCTTTACACTGGTGGAACTCAAACTTGTTCTTCATCGGTCTGGTAGTACATCGGTTGGACCTGATGATATTCATTATGAGATG
>NW_013840680.1:0-395 GCF_000517525.1 Limulus polyphemus
CATCGTATTCCTGTGGCTTCCTTCGCACTGGATCACTCCTATTACTGACATTCATATCTGGGATGTGACTTCTAACAGGACTGATGATGTCTGCATTAGGGTTTAGCTGCGGAGTCTGGAAGGGGCTTGCCATTGTCTGGGGCTGATTAAGTCGATGGTTAATGTATCCTCCTTGTGTAAAAGACAATAGATCATCCTTTAACGTATCTAATTCGCTTTTAAATTTACTAATGTTTTTCATTTGTACCTCTTGCCACTGTTGTTGACTTTCCTGTAGTTGCTGCTGACTTTCTTTCTGTTTCCTTTCTTGTTCCAGTTGCCACTGCTGTAATCTCTCTACTTGTTTTTTTCTCGTTCTTCTTGTTTCTTTTCTTTTTCCTCCAACAACTGGTGTT
>NW_013840681.1:0-395 GCF_000517525.1 Limulus polyphemus
TTTTCTAAATCGCTTTGTATCATATGGTAAATGGTGCAAAAATGTAAATGTTCAAGAACTCGACCTCGGGAATGTGATTCGTTTGTGAAGGTATTAGGTATGAATGTACCACTGGTGTCTTGTTATGTTATTTCTGTGACTCTGGCAAATATTGAATCAACAGACAACTATCTAACAGTCTTCTTGACTAAAAATATTCTAATATAGATAAGAACGTATCTTTTTATCTCAGACAAACAAATATAAATTCTACGCATTACCGGTTAACAAAGATGATAACCAACGGTATTTAAGCAAGTTGTAAGTATAAGTTACGCATTTTATATTAAAAGTTATGGTTTACAGTGATTACTTGTTGGACGTTTTGTAGGAAGAAATAAAGGAACATAATGGAG
>NW_013840682.1:0-394 GCF_000517525.1 Limulus polyphemus
ATCTTTGTACTGAAATATTAGCTAAAAACATTTTTTTTTTCTAAATTTGGGAAAAAAACTTTGGCTATAGTCTTAACTTTTTGTTGAATATATCAGTTTTTTGAAAAATGAAAAAAGATGCTTTTTTGACGCAAAAATCATAGAAGAAATATTGGATAGTGCTTATTTCATCGGTAAACTCAAAATATAGATATTATAGTATTAAAGAAAAATATTACATCCCGTGAAAAGCTAAAAATAAAATTAAATTTTTCGCTATCTCAGAATAACAACAATAGAAAAGATGGGGTTTGTTTTATAAGAAGAAGTCCTGGGCTTTTAGATGGTGGGATTTTGTTTGAATAATCGTATTTTTAAAGCTCTTCTTCGTTTACAATATAATTGAGATAAAGAA
>NW_013840683.1:0-610 GCF_000517525.1 Limulus polyphemus
TCAAAACAAACAAACAATTTCCTTGTACACACACACACACACACACACACACACACATATATATATGCGTATTAGGAAAATAATATCCAAATTGTTTATTAGTACATGACGCCAGAAAAAAGAAAAAACAAAGAAACAGGTGTTTCATAAGAATGATTTAGTATGCATGTGTATTTGTTTTATAATTTTCGCGCAAAGTTATATAAGGGCTGTTTGCGCTATTTGCTGTCTCTAACTGTTTAGCCGATAAACTAGAAGGAAAGCAGGCAGTGAACAACACCTAACGCTCACTCTTAGGCTACTCTTATCTGACGGACTATTGGGATTTGTATGCCACTCCTATAACGCACCCACGAGCTGTGAACCAAGTATAATCGAACTCATCGTCCAAGCACTTAACCAGTAGCTCATAGCCAGCTGCACGCTATATAGAAGTTGTTAACCAGTAGCTCATAGCCAGCTGCACACTATATAGAAGTTGTTAACCAGTAGCTCATAGCTGGCTGCACACTACATAGAAGTTGTTAACCAGTAGCTCATAGCCAGCTGCACACTATATAGAAGTTGTTAACCAGTAGCTCATAGCCAGCTGCACACTATATAGAAGTTG
>NW_013840684.1:0-393 GCF_000517525.1 Limulus polyphemus
CAGTTCCAACAACATTTCTGGGTAGCAGCCTTTCCTGCTGTGGCATCTCTCCTGTGTTGAAGTTTCCAGCATTGAGCTCTCTTGTGCCCAGGTTTATTACAGTGCCAGCAAAGTCCCTCAAACTTCTCTGAAAACTGCCTTTTTCTGGCCTTGAATCCTGATGACTGTACCAACCTTGGTACCTTAGTGCTGGACTTAACGTAGGATTCAAATTCGAGAGCTCAGTCCATTGCATCCTGCATAGTAGAGGGGAGTGCTTGCTTCACTTGTATCTTCAGTTGTGGACTGTTCAAGGCATCTACAATGTGATCCCTCAGCAACAACTTCAGGAGATTGGGTGGTGCAGTTGGGTAGGCCTTGTGTGTCATACTTTCCAAGTCCTGTGCCAGCTCT
>NW_013840685.1:0-395 GCF_000517525.1 Limulus polyphemus
TTGTTGGTACTTAATGTGATGGTCATTATAGTAACAATCAAAAGGTGAGTGCCTAGCCCTTAATAACAGCCTTCAGTTCAGATTGTTGGTACTTAATGTGATGGTCATTATAGTAACAATCAAAAGGTGAGTGTCCAGCCCTTAATTACATCCTTCAGTTCAGATTGTTGGTACTTAATGTGATGGTCATTATGGTAACAATCAAAAGGTGAGTGCCTAGCCCTTAATTATGGCCTTCAGGTTGTTGGTATTTTATTTGATGGTCATTATAGTAACAATCAAAAGGTGAGTGCCTAGCCCTTAATTACAGCCTTCAGGTTGTTGGTACTTAATGTGATGGTCATTATGGTAACAATCAAAAGGTGAGTGCCTAGCCCTTAATTACAGCCTTCAGG
>NW_013840686.1:0-548 GCF_000517525.1 Limulus polyphemus
TTATCAAGCTTAGTTACTAAGCTGTATTTCAGTCTAAAAAAATTTGAAATTTTAAGCAGACTAGAGACACAACCTACCTCCTTGAAATCTTGGTTTGAAAGAAAGAGATGGCGTCCAAAGACGTTAAAATGGTTGAGAAAGTCACCAAGGGGACATTCTGAGCTTCCAATTGGTTAGTCATGTCATATATATATAAGTAAGTGTATATAAGGAGGGTTTCCAAAAATGGAAAGAGGTGGGTGGGGTACCACTGCTTTTGATTTATTACACGAGCAATATCTTAGCAAATTGAAAAGATAAGGGGCTCATATTTTATATTCTATCTTGTCAATATCAGTAGTTTGAGTTCCTAATTCGTACAAAACTATAGACTTAGTATTTTGACATCACAAATATCTAATTTGAACCAGTGCTGCATTCAACATACCACGACACACAAAAATTTATGTTTATCTGTGTTTTTATAATATTTACTTTTAAATTAAGACATTGAGTAAGGTATAATACTAAAATTTGAATTATAATCTACCATTTTATACCAAACTTAA
>NW_013840687.1:0-394 GCF_000517525.1 Limulus polyphemus
ATGTAGGGATGACCAAGATACTCAACAGACATAATACAAATATACACGTTAAAAATCAACAACGACAGAGTGTTTTACTTTATATGTAGAGATGACCAAGATATTCAGTGGACATAATACAAATGTACACGTTAAAAATCAACAACGACAGAGTGTTTTACTTTATATGTAGGATGACCAAGATACTCAACAGACATAATACAAATATACACGTTAAAAATCAACAACGACAGAGAGTTTTACTTTATATGTAGGGATGACCAAGATACTCAACAGACATAATACAAATATACATGTTAAAAATCAACAACGACAGAGTGTTTTACTTTATATGTAGAGATGACCAAGATATTCAGTGGACATAATACAAATATACATGTTAAAAATCAACAAC
>NW_013840688.1:0-395 GCF_000517525.1 Limulus polyphemus
CTAGGAATATGTTTTCAAGGTTGCTTAGCCCGAAGTTGGCATCAAATTTTGTGTTCCTGACCCGTCTCGGGATCCTAAGAGCGCTACGTTTTAAACTGTGTTCATACCCCCATTCACAAGCTAGCGGGGCCACACGTGACACTCGTGCTCAGGTACCACGGACGGATGTCATAACGGCGTTTGTTTTTGGTTCGGACCTTCCACCCCCATTTGTTGGGTCTCTGTGGGGGTCTTTGAACTCCGCAACGGAGCGATGGTATTTTATGTTCGCATACGTTATTCATACTTCTCGCTGGCATTTTATGTTCGCATACGTTATTCATACTTCTCGCTGGTATTTTATGCTCGCATACATTATTCATACTTCTCACTGGTATTTTATGTTCGCATACATT
>NW_013840689.1:0-395 GCF_000517525.1 Limulus polyphemus
TAATTTCCAGCGAACTAACTACTGTGTACGAAACGTCAAGACAATCATGTAGTAAAGAACTTAGTGGACCAGTTTCTAAAGATTTGGACAATACAACAATAATAGATAACGATAAATTATGTGAATCATTGGAAGAAGATTCAGCCAAGGTGAACGTTGATGACGAACAACAGTACAGAAATAGTCAAGTTGAACTTCATGTGTCACCAAAGGAGGCTCTGAAAATGAGAGAATTTTACCTTTTATCCATAGTTTGTATTTGCTCATATTATCCATTCATGTTTGTGAATGTTTTTTATAAGGTATGTATATGAACTTGATATTAATTTGTTTTTTCTGAGATAAAGAAAGTTTCTAACTCCCAAAACTACAACTTACATAAATAAATTAACACT
>NW_013840690.1:0-395 GCF_000517525.1 Limulus polyphemus
GTAATTTGATCTCTAATCGGTCAAGAGATCACGAATTTATGAGCTGAAAATTTGTACTTGAAAAGAAAAAGCAAAACAAAAGATAACTCGGAGCCATTCTATGAGCAGCTGTGCCGCGGCTATAAAAGTAACTTGAAATTCAAAGAAGTATGGAGGATCAAACAGAAGAATGTAACCACAAATGTAAGGTCACAGAAAGTGACCGTAATGTGCAGTGGACAGTAGCAGAATTATAATTTATAATTAAAAATTATAATACATACGACTAAGCATCAGAAAAAACAAACAACAAAACGTAATTTATTCGAAACGTTTTGCTGTAATAGCTTTATCAAGGGTAATTATATCATACCAATATAACCTACAACTGAAAAAGACACGGTAAATGGTTGTTC
>NW_013840691.1:0-395 GCF_000517525.1 Limulus polyphemus
TAGTTACACCTAGGTGTTCATGGAGTAGTTGTACCAAGTATAGCTAAAGATGAGTATGATGGTTATAAATTCGGAAACTATAGTTACACCTATGTGTTTATGGAGTAGTTGTACAAAGTAAGGCTAAAGATGAGTATGGTGGTTATAAATTCTGTAACCATAGTTACATCTAGGTGTTCATGGAGTAGTTGTACCAAATAATGCTAACGGTGAGTATGGTGGTTATAAATTCGGTAATTATAGTTACACCTAGGTGTTCATGGCGTAGTTATACCAAGTAAGGCTAAAGATGAGTATGATGGTTATAAGTTCGGTAACTATAGTTACACCCAGGTGTTTATGGAGTAGTTGTACCAAGTAAGGCTAAAGATGAGTATGGTGGTTATAAATTCGGT
>NW_013840692.1:0-395 GCF_000517525.1 Limulus polyphemus
TAGTGTTTACCAAATCGCCCTGAAATATTGAAAGTTGCCCATGAACTCACCATGGGAGGTCATTCAAGTGTCAACTAGACAAGTGACAAAATGCCTGCCACGTATCGAATCTGTGACATTCCGTGACTTAGGTCGACGTGATAACAACCACGTTACAAACACTTGAAGAGAAGTTGGGGAAAATGTTCTTACAGTGTTCATTCTTTAATCTTAATTTTAAATAATATTTTCTTTTAGGTATTCATTAATGAAGCATTAAAGAATGCTATCAATCACTAGAGTGGTGAAAAAAACAGCCGATCTTTTATTTTGCTTTCTGGGAAAAGAGAAGCCTAAGACTGAAATATGTAATGTTTCAACGTAATTTAAGTTTGTTTGTTTTAGTGCAAATCTAC
>NW_013840693.1:0-435 GCF_000517525.1 Limulus polyphemus
TGTGTCCTGTCAATAAGAAGACACAAGATTTTACGATACTATGTACTGTCAATAAGAAGACACAAGATTTAACGATACTGTGTACTGTCAATAAGAAGACACAAGATTTAACAAAACTGTGTACTGTCAATAAGTAGACACATGATTTAACAATACTGTGTACTGTCAATAAGTAGACACACGATTTAACAATACTGTGTACTGTCAATAAGAAGACACAAGATTTAACGATACTGTGTACTCTCAATAAGAAGACACAATATTTAACAATACTATGTACTGTCAATAAAAAGACACAAGATTTAACAATACTGTGTACTGTCAATAAGAAGACACAAGACTTAACAATACTGTGTACTGTCAATAAGAATACACAAGATTTATAAATACTGTGTACTATTAATAAGAACACACAAGATTCAACGATAATGTGTA
>NW_013840694.1:0-690 GCF_000517525.1 Limulus polyphemus
ACATTGACGCTGAAACAATTTTTTATAGTGGGGTACTGAAAACCATTTAACAAAACTGTAACTCTCTGCGTGTGCACATTGACGCTGAAACAATTTTTTTTACTAGTGGGGTACTGAAAACCATTTAACAAAACTGTAACTCTCTGCGTGTGCACATTGACGCTGAAACAATTTTTTTATAGTGGGGTCCTGAAAACCATTCAACAATACTGTAAACCCCTGCATGTTCACATTGACGCTGAAACAAATTTTATAGTGGGGTCCTGAAAACCATTCAACAAAACTGTAAACCCCTGCATGTTCACATTGACGCTGAAACAATTTTATAGTGTGCTGCTGAAAACCATTTAACAAAACTGTAGGCTCTCTACATTATGGGAACCACGCATTCGGTTGCTGCAAACATATTTAATAAGACGAAGCCAGTATCAACACGTGCTTATTTAGTTAATTATTAAAAATTCTTTGACCACGGACTTTGTTACAACACTTATAACATGCTTACTTGCTATAAAACGTTGAAAGTAAACCGAAAAGTAAATGACAACACTGCCATTACATGTTTTTAACTTCAATGCCAAGAATTTTTTTTTTTCTGGAGAGATAGGTGTCGCATTTTGTCATAGTAAACTTCTAATAAACACCAAACAAAGGCACTGCAAGACTAGCAAGAAGAATGGGATTTATATC
>NW_013840695.1:0-395 GCF_000517525.1 Limulus polyphemus
CCATACTCATCTATAGCGTTATTTGGTACAACATCTCCACGAACACCTAGGTGTAACACTAGTTACTGAATTTGTAACAACCATAGTCATTGGTAGCGTTATTTGGTACAGAAACTCCACGAACACCTAGGTGTAACTCTAGTTACCGAATTTGTAACCACAATACTCATCTGTAGCGTTATTTGGTACAACAACTCCACGAATACCTAGGTGTAACTCTAGTTACCGAATATATAACCACCATATTCATCTTTAGCCTTACTTGGTACAACTACCCCACGAATACCTAGGTGTAACTCTAGTTACCTAATTTATAACCACCATACCCTTCGTTACCCTTACTTGGTACAAGAAATCCACGAACACCTAGTTGTTACTTTAGTTACATAATTTAT
>NW_013840696.1:0-558 GCF_000517525.1 Limulus polyphemus
CAGCTTGTAGCCTTGTCGCCATCCTAATAAACAGCTTGTAGCCTTGTCTCCATCCTAACAAACAGCTTGTAGCCTTGTTGCCATCCTAACAAACAGCTTGTAGCCTTGTCTCCATCCTAACAAAAAGCTTGTAGCCTTGTCTCCATCCTAACAAAAAGCTTGTAGCCTTGTTGCCATCCTAACAAACATCTTGTCTCCAGCCTTACAAACAGCTTGTAGCCTTGTGAACTTGTTCGCTTCATAAGTTTATATAAACTGATTTTCCTTTGCGTCAGAAGGGTGTTTGGTGCTTGCAAGTCAGGAGAAAAGGGTTTCTCACTGGGTGCACAAAACGTTCAACAGACTCTAATCGACACTTTCCGATAAGAAGGGTGTTCAGCGAGCTGCGTAATTGTATGATCAAAGCAGCGTAAAAACCAGAAACTCCTCTCTTTTCTTGTCAACATCTGTTT
Source organism: Limulus polyphemus (assembly GCF_000517525.1). NCBI lineage: Eukaryota > Metazoa > Arthropoda > Merostomata > Xiphosura > Limulidae > Limulus > Limulus polyphemus. The sequence continues at coordinate 453 of NW_013840696.1, forward strand.
ATAGTTTAGGATGAGGAGCTGGGAAACGTTTCTGTAACATTACTGAACAGAATAAACTAGATCTCAGACACTCGTTTATAATGTGGCTATTAGGAGCCAGGAAACG
>NW_013840697.1:0-395 GCF_000517525.1 Limulus polyphemus
CATATCAGAACATTTGATTTATTAGTAAACAAAATGGTAAGATTAGAGTTACCATTGTCTCAGTCTTTGCATATATCCAACGTAGCAGACACTGTGAATAGCAATGACTTATTTAATGTACCGGCCACATACAGAGTCAGTCACACGGGTGCTTATCCCCACCATGAGTTACTCTGCAAAGGCAGGAATTAAGTTACTTTACAACTGGGTACACGACGTTCATTTAAGTGCGTTTAACAAAACACACGCAATCTGTACTAAATGTTTGGAAAACATGACCTAACTATACCTGAGTAAATAATGAAAAGACTACAGTAAGAATATTTACATAATACAAAGTCACTGAAAGTGACAGAACAAGAAATTTGAATCTCCAATACTCTTCCTTTCTGTTG
>NW_013840698.1:0-395 GCF_000517525.1 Limulus polyphemus
TAATCAAATGTGCCACATGTGGATGTGCATTATCGTGGAGAAGAACACCTTTCCGATTGACGAGTGAAGGGTGTTTCTGATTAAGGACTTGATTTAAACATTCCTATAGCTGACTATAGATCTCTGCATTGACAGTTTGCTGTGGATTGAGGAGTTCAAAATGAATTACTCCTTTGATGTCCCACCAAATGCAAAGTTTCACATTCTGTAGATGGAGTCCAGGTTTTTGGGTTTGAAGTGGTTTTTGTCTGGGACTGAGCCATTGCTTTTGGCATTTAATGTTCGCATAAATAATCCATTTTTCATCACCGGTGACAATTACGCGCCAGAAGCAACGTTCACACGTTGGAACTGATGATCATCAGAGCATTCGTGAGGCACTCAAACACCTTCTT
>NW_013840699.1:0-395 GCF_000517525.1 Limulus polyphemus
GGAAAGGCTGTTACCCAGAAAGATTGTTGGAACTGTGGAGAGCAAGGACATATGAGGAGCCAATGTAAGAAGAATATCACCAATAAGTCAGCCTCAGATAAACCAGTAGTGGTTGGTGTTGAGGTACGCCCACCAACCCCCATCGCGAAAGTCCCAACAGCTAGGTGTAAAATGCCAAGCACACATAGTGTCTACGTGACCGGAAAGCTGGATGGTCAAAGGTGCAACTTTGTCATAGATTCTGCATCTCAGGAAACCCTTGTGAGTATCAAGGTGCTAGATCTCAAAGGAGTACCAGAAGCCATACAGAAACTCTGTGGTGTGACAGGACATTGTGCAAGGTTGTGGGGACCAGTGTGGGTAACTATTGAGCTCATAGGCATGAAGGACAGACA
>NW_013840700.1:0-438 GCF_000517525.1 Limulus polyphemus
AGGGGACTGGATCTCGCATTATTTTTACAAAACAAAATCCCAATGATAGAACACGTTTCAACAATAAGTAGGTAAACAGACATAAAAACATGTGTTTTTTGTAAAAAACATTTATATGTTCACGGAAAAAAAATAGCCTTATGGGTTTTATTTATCATCTAAAGTACAGAGGTCACTGCAGGAAGTGTTTTCTAGGATTAGAAGAAGGGCAAAAATGGCTGTGTTAAGCGTGTTGAGGAAAATCGGTGGTCGTACTTTAACACCGAATAAGGTTCTGAATGTTATCAGATCAAAGAATAAGTTGCCCGCTGTTTTGTTTGGTAATGTACCTCGTACTTAGATGTTATTACTAATAATATTAGCATAAGTATTCATTAAGCTGAGTCTTTCAACTGTTAATGTTAACGACCCTCGTATTCGTAACTTTTCTGACTTCTG
>NW_013840701.1:0-461 GCF_000517525.1 Limulus polyphemus
GGGTGTACCTACATAACAAATTTGGTGAATAATAATAAATTCAGAAAACTCTGGTAAGAAGAAATCGAGAAACAATCGGTAACAAAAAGCTTCAGTGCAGTACACATACGATTTCAAGAAGCCATAAAAAGAGTAACATAAAACGACCACAAAAATCGTAAAACTAAAACTAATAATCTAGAATTTTGTAAGTAAACGCGCAAAATTGCGGCGAACCTTAATAAAAAAATTCAAAAAGATTCATCTAAATGGGACTAAGTACTGGTACAAAAAGGAAAACCTTCAATAACTCCCTTAAAACGCATCGTAGGAAGGTGAAACTTCGCATGATACTGTGGAACGAACTAGTGAATATACGTAGCAAAAGGTTAAGATCCATGAATTTAGAACCCTCTGATAGCAAGAAATCTATAACAGAGCAAAATCAAAAAGCTTCTCTGCAGTACAACCTACTCTTTCTT
>NW_013840702.1:0-394 GCF_000517525.1 Limulus polyphemus
CTAAGGACATCAAACTAAAGTAATGTTTTACGTGGGTAACTAAGGATTGCGAGACATCGAACTAAGGTGACGTTTTACCTGATTAACGTCCATCATCACACAATTATTGTAGTTTTGTTCTCAGAAAAAGTGAACTCTTCACTAGTTAGAGTCTAGATAAACCAGAATAAAGAAACTAGCTCAAATACAATTTTCTGCATAAAAGTGGAGATTACAACTGTGCCTTATCTCTCTTGTTTCACTAGTTTGAGTTTGCGCTATTCTCCATAAAATTCTTTTCTTTTGGTCGCGGGTTCGAATCCCTCTCACACCAAACATGCTTGCCCTTTCAGCCGTGGGGGCGTTATAATGTGACGGTCAATCCCACTATTCGTTGGTAAAAGAGTAGCCCAAC
>NW_013840703.1:0-841 GCF_000517525.1 Limulus polyphemus
AAAGAACACGTCCTTTAAATTAAAATGAAAAAAATGTTAAAATACACATCTTTAACAAAAGCCCTTCGTCAGGCAGTATAAATCGTGTTACATATAACAGGTAAAATGTCCAATTCAACTTAATATCATTTTCATAAGTGTGTGTGTTTTTATAGCAAGCTGCATCAGGCTATCTGCCGTGTCCAGTGATTACATCGTTGTAAGTCCGTAGGCTTATCGCTGTTCCACAGGGGAACATTTTTCATAAGAAAGCGCGTATTTTGTTTGTGCACCTTTGCTTTGAATTTCGCGCAAAAAGGGAAGGCAGATAATCAAAGCTACACGTTTCAAATTTAGCAGTGATAGAGGAGAGGGAAGGCAGATAATCAAAGCTACACGTTTCAAATTTAGCAGTGCGGGTTCGAATCCCAGTCGCCGAACATGCTCGCGTAGGTCCTTATAATGTGGCTGTCAATTCTAAATAAGAGAGTAGCTCAAGAATTGGTGGCGTTGATTATCTTCTCTATCACTGCTAAATTAGGGACGTGTAGCTTTGATTATCTGCCTTCCCTCTCCTCTATCACTTCTAAATTAGGGACGTGTAGCTTTGATTATCTGCCTTCTCTCTTTTCTATCACTGCCAGATTAGAGACGTGTAGCTTTGATTATCTGCCTTCCCTCTCCTCTATAAACTCCCTAACCACCAGCCCACGCCAGCCCTCGTGTGCTTTAAGAAGACATTTCATTTTATCCTTTGTTACTGCACCTTTTTATCTATCTTGAACATATCCTATTGTTTGTCGTTGCTGTTACACCCAACATTGTTTACTTTGGCTTGGAACATACATTATTCAACACATCC
>NW_013840704.1:0-394 GCF_000517525.1 Limulus polyphemus
AACCAATTTCGGTTACTGTACTTGGTTTATAACATGAAACCAATTTCGGTTACTGTACTTGGTTTATAACACGAAACCAATTTCGGTTACTGTACTTGGTTTATAACACGAAACCAATTTCGGTTACTGTACTTGGTTTATAACACGAAACCAATTTCTATTACTGTACTTGGTTTATAACACGAAACCAATTTCGGTTACTGTATTTGGTTTATAACACGAAACCAATTTCGGTTACTGTACTTGGTTTATAACACGAAACCAATTTCGGTTACTGTACTTGGTTTATAACATGAAAACCAATTTCTATTACTGTACTTGGTTTATAACACGAAACCAATTTCGGTTACTGTACTTGGTTTATAACACGAAACCAATTTCGGTTACTGTACTT
>NW_013840705.1:0-395 GCF_000517525.1 Limulus polyphemus
TTGGTACAACTACTTCATGAACACCTAGGTGTAACTCTAGTTACAGAATTTATAACCACCATTCCCATCTTTAGCCTTACTTGGTACAACTACTCCATGAACACCTAGGTGTAACTCTATTTACAGAATTTATAACCACCATACTCATCTTTAGCCTTACTTGGTACAACTACTCCGTGAACACTTAGGTGTAACTGTAGTTACAGAATTTATAACCACCATACTCATCTTTATCCTTACTTGGTACAATTACTCCATGAACACTCATGTGTAACTCTAATTACCGAATTTGTAACCACCTTACTCATCTGTAGCGTTATTTGGTACAACAACTCCCCGAATACCTAGGTGTAACTCTAGTTACCGAATTTATAACCACCTTACTCATCGTTAGC
>NW_013840706.1:0-904 GCF_000517525.1 Limulus polyphemus
GGGAATCGGCTGTTATAGGATTTTAAATTATTCACTAATTGCGGAGCTACATAAGTATCTTTCTTCAATTGATTTAAAAGAATTCTACATTTACTTTGAAGTGTTTTAGTAGAATCTCTGTTTAATTTTAGGTAGTTACTTACGTTTAATAAATGAATATAAATATTTTGCTTGTAACTGTCGTTCGCTAAAACTACTAATCTTTTACTTTTATTGGATTATTTAAATGAGAAGATAGATTTGGTTTCATTATGTAATTATGAAATTTCCCTTCAACGCTAGAGACCTTTTTAGAAAGTTCACTTATGTTCTGCCCTTTCACTGCTGGTGTCTGTCTTAGGCTGATCAAAAGATAGGTTCGAAAGAAGGTTAACCGACCCTTGACGTTCTTATTATTTGTTTTGACGAATATCTACTGATTCCTCTGCAGTTTCTTTTTTAATGTTTATCTGTTTGTCGTATTTTGTGGAAATTTTGCTGTATCGATGATGTGACGGATTTACTATCTTATATCTATTTTAATATCGACGTTAGTTTAAGATAAATTTATATGTAGAAACGTACATAACTTATACTGTTAAATCTGTATTGCAAAATTTCCGCATATTCACTAAAATTGTAGAAAATTCTTGAGTGTAAGAATCAACAATATGTGTGTACTTAAACACTGGTGTATCGTTTATATTGTTACGTAAGCTGAAATTTCGAGAAACTCTCCTCATGCCTATAAATGTAATCAACGCACTGCGCCAAAACACAGTATATATATATTATTGGTTTGTTATTGTTGGTATGCTATAAAACTCGGAAGCTCTAACTGTGATTGTTATATCGCTTATTAATCGAGAACTTCAGATATTTGATCAGGAATGTTTATATATTTCGAATATTACAAACCATTTAT
>NW_013840707.1:0-537 GCF_000517525.1 Limulus polyphemus
GGTTGGAGGAGAAAGAATAGAAACAAGAAGAACCAGAAAAGAAACAAGAAGAGAGATTACAGCAGTTGTTAGAGGAAAAAGAAAAGAAACAAGAAGAACGATAAAATAAACAAGAAGAGAGACTGCAGCAGTGGTTGGAGGAGAAAGAAAAGAAACAAGAAGAGAGGCTACAGCAGTGGTTGGAGGAGAAAGAAAAGAAACAAGAAGAGAGGCTACAGCAGTGGTTGGAGGAGAAAGAAAAGAAACAAGAAGAGAGACTACAGCAGTGGCTGGAGGAGAAAGAAAAGAAACAAGAAGAGATACTACAGCAACGGTTGGAGGAGAAAGAAAAAACAAGAAGAGAGGCTATAGCAGTGGTTGGAGGAGAAAGAAAAGAAACAAGATGAAAGGCTACAGCAGTGGTTGGAGGAGAAAGAAAAGAAACAAGAAGAGAGGCTACAGCAGTGGCTGGAGAAGAAAGAAAAGAAACAAGAAGAGATACTACAGCAGTGGTTGGAGGAGAAAGAAAATAAACAAGAAGAGAGACTACAGCAGTGG
>NW_013840708.1:0-885 GCF_000517525.1 Limulus polyphemus
ACTGTTTAATCTGTTATAATCCATTAATTACAAATCAGATACTTACACTGTTTAATCTGTTATAATCCATTAATAACAAATCAGATACTTACACTGTTTAATCTGTTTAACTACATTCATAACAAATCAGATACTTACACTGTTTAATCTGTTATAATCCATTAATAACAAATCACACACTTACACTGTTTAATCTGTTATAATCCATTAACAACAAATCAAACGTTGACACTGTTTAATCTGTTATAATCCATTAATAACAAATCAGATACTTACACTATTTAATCTGTTATAATTCATTAATGACAAATCACACACTTACACTGTTTAATCTGTTATAATCCATTAATAACAAATCACATACTTACACTGTTTAATCTTTTATAATCAATTAACGGATTATAACAGATTAAACAGTGTAAGTATCTGATTTGTTATTAACAACAAATCAGATACTTACACTGTTTAATCTGTTATAATCCATTAACAACAAATCACATACTTACACTGTTTAATCTGTTATAATCCATTAACAACAAATCACATACTTACACTGTTTAATCTGTTATAATCCATTAATAACAAATCAGATACTTACACTGTTTAATCTGTTATAATCCATTAACAACAAATCAGATACTTACACTGTTTAATCTGTTATAATCCATTAATAACAAATCACATACTTACACTGTTTAATATGTTATAGTCCATTAATAACAAATCACATACTTACACTGTTTAATCTGTTATAATCCATTAACAACAAATCACATACTTACACTGTTTAATCTGTTATAATCCATTAATAACAAATCAGATACTTACACTGTTTAATCTGTTATAATCCATTAATAACAAATCACATACTTACACTGTTTAATC
>NW_013840709.1:0-393 GCF_000517525.1 Limulus polyphemus
AATAGGTGGCGTGACAATGGTCACTTGACCTCGCTGACGCAACACTGCCCCCTCCTTAGTATTGTTCGTCCCGAACAATAACCACATACAATAAACCAATAACAATAACTTAATTGAATGTACAGAATTACAATCACAAAATTACAATTCAACAAAGTCTCTTAATTTTACGGGACGTATCTTCTTCCGTACTGGTCTCCGTCTCGTTGGCTTCTGCTTCATGTGGGGTTCATCTGCTTCATCAGTAAATGTCCTATCATCGGTAACAGTCATATCAGTGGTATTAACTTCATCAAGAGCTTCACCGTTTCCTTTCTCAAAACTGAGTAGAGTTTCTTCTTCGACGGTGGCTTCTTCAGGTGGCACGTCTTCAGCAGCGTCATTTGTTCTGTT
>NW_013840710.1:0-538 GCF_000517525.1 Limulus polyphemus
TGTCTTCTTATCGACAGTACCCAGTATTGTTAAATATTGTGTCTTCTAATTGATTGTACAATCTATCGTTAAGTCTTGTGTCTTCTTATTGGCAATTAACAGTATATTGTTAAATCTTGTGTCTTCTTATTGTTAGTACACAGTATTGTTAAATCTTGTGTCTTCTAATTGATTGTACAATCTATCGTTAAGTCTTGTGTCTTCTTATTGGCAATTAACAGTATATTGTTAAATCTTGTGTCTTCTTATTGTTAGTACACAGTATTGTTAAATCTTATGTCTTCTTATTGATAGTACAGAGTATTGTTAAATCTTGTGTTTTCTTATTGACAGTACACACTTTTGTTAAATTTTGTGTCTTCTTACTGACAGTAAACACTATTGTTAAATGTATATGTCTTCTTATTGACAGTACACAGTATCGGTAAATCATGTGTCTTCCTCTTGACAGTTCACAGTAATGTTAAAACTTGTGTCTTCTTATTGACAATACACAGTATTGTTAAATCTTGTGTCTTCTTATTGATAGTACAGAGTA
>NW_013840711.1:0-395 GCF_000517525.1 Limulus polyphemus
ATTACTTAAATACAATAATTTACTGTACAGAATATAAAAGTGGTGAAAAACCCGATGAGACTGGAAAACAATCTCATACACTCTATAGAATTGTGTACAAAATAATCATTGTTTGTTTGTTATGGATTTCGTGCAAAGCTACACGAGGGCTATCTGCGCTAGCCGTCCCTAATTTAGCAGTGTAAGACTAGAGGGAAGACAGCTAGTCATCACCACCCAACGCCAACTCTTGGGCTACTCTTTTACCAACGAATAGTGGGATTGACCGTCACAGTATAACGCCCCCACAGCTGAAAGGACGAGTATGTTCGAACCCGCGACCCTCAGATTGCGAGTCGAGCGCCCTAACCACCTGCCTATGCCGGGCCTTTTTTAAAAATTGTGTGTTTTTAACA
>NW_013840712.1:0-566 GCF_000517525.1 Limulus polyphemus
GGTTATTACAGCCAAAAATATAATTAACATAGAAGGAACGCAACTGATGAACTCGTGAAATATTGTTGGTTATTACATAGAAGGAACGCAACTGATTAACTCGTAAAATATTGTTTAGTATTACAGCCAAAAACTATCATTAACATAGAAAGAACTCAACTGATTAACTCGTGAAATATTGTTGGTTATTACAGCCAAAAATATCATTAACATAGAAGGAACGCAACTGATTAACTCGTGAAATATTGTTGGTTATTACAGCCAAAAATATCATTAACAAAGAAAGAACTCAACTGATTAACTCGTGAAATATTGTTGGTTATTACAGCCAAAAATATCATTAACATAGAAGGAACGCAACTGATTAACTCGTGAAATATTGTTGGTTATTACAGCCAAAAATATCATTAACATAGAAAGAACGCAACTGATGAACTCGTGAAATATTGTTAGTATTACAGCCAAAAAATATCGTTAATCTAGAAGGAACGTAACTGATTAACTCGTGAAATATTGTTAGTGTTACAGCCAAAAATATCGTTAACCTAGAAGGAACGCAACTGATG
>NW_013840713.1:0-556 GCF_000517525.1 Limulus polyphemus
TAATAGACATTTACTAAAAGGTTGTTTCAACCGTTGTGCAAGTTCAAACAGTGAAGTGTTTACACGTTTAACTTCACTAATGACAGTAATAGACATTTACAAAAGGTTGTTTCAACAGTTGTGCAAGTTCAAACAGTGAAGTGTTTACACGTTTAACTTCACTAATGACAATAATAGACATTTACAAAAGGTTGTTTCAACAGTTGTGCAAGTTCAAACAGTGAAGTGTTTACACGTTTAACTTCACTAATGACAGTAATAGACATTTACTAAAAGGTTGTTTCAACAGTTGTGCAAGTTCATACAGTTAAGTGTTCACACGTTTAACTTCACTAATGACAGTAATAGACATTTACTAAAAAGTTGTTTCAACAGTTGTGCAAGTTCAAACAGTGAAGTGTTTACACGTTTAACTTCACTAATGACAGTAATAGACATTTACTAAAAGGTTGTTTCAACAGTTGTGCAAGTTCAAACAGTGAAATGTTTACACGTTTAACTTCACTAATGACAGTAATAGACATTTACTAAAAGGTTGTTTCAACAGTTGTGCAAG
>NW_013840714.1:0-1758 GCF_000517525.1 Limulus polyphemus
ACTCTTGACTTCAGTCTTCGGTCAAAGTGTTAATCAACTCATATATTTACAACATATCTACATGTGTTTTTTAAATCCGAGTGGATTAAATAGGTCCCAATAACTAGTATATTTCTATGACCTACCGTTGACATAAGTCTGCAGTCAATGTGTTAAGTAACTTGTTTATTTACAACATATCTACATGTGTTTCCTTAAGTCCGAGTGGATTAAATAGCCCTCAATAGCTAGTATCGTTCAATGACCCTATCTTGACTTCAGTCTGCAGTCAATGTGTTAATTATCTCATATATTTACAACATATCTACATGTGTTTTTTTAAGTCCGAGTGGATTAACTAGGTCCCGGTCATAGAACGTTATTAGCTATTGGGTTCTATTTAATCCAGGCGGACATAAGGAAACACATTTAGATATCTTGTAACTATATGCGTTATTTAACACATTGGCTGCAGAGTAAAGTCAACAGTGGGTCATAGAACGATAATAGCTATTGGGGGCTATTTAATCCACTCGGACTTAAGGAAACACATGTAGATATGTTGTAAATATATGAGTTAATTCACACATTGGCTGCTAACTAAAGTCAAGTGAGGTTCAGAGAACGATACTAGCTATTGGGTCCTATTTAATAAACTAGGACTTAAGGAAACACGTGTAGTTATGTTGTAAATATCTGAGTTATTTAACACATTGGCTGCAGACTAAAGTCAACAGTGAGTCAGAGAACGATACTAGCTATTTTAACACATTGGCTGCTGACTAAAGTCAACAGTTTTGTAAATATATGAGTTAATATCTACATGGGTTTACTTAAGTCCGACTGGATTAAATAGGACCCAATAACTAGTATCGTTCTATGGCCCACTGTTGAGATTAGTCTGCAGTCAATGTGTTAATTAACTCATATATTTACAAAATATTTACATTTGTTTCCTTAAGTCCGAGTGGATTAAATAGGACCCAATAACTGGTATCGTTCTAATACCCACTATTGACTTTAGTCTCCTGTCAATGATACTAGTTATTGGGTCCTATTTAATCCAGTCGGACTTAAGGAAACCCATGTAGATATTTTGTAAATATATAAGGTAATTAACACATTGACTGCAGAATAAAGTCAACAGTGGGTCATAGAACGTACTAGTTATTGGATCCTATTTAATCCAGTCAGACTTAAGTAAACCCATATATATATATATATATGTTGTAAATTTATTAGTTAATTAACACATTGGCTGCAGACTACAGTCAACAGTTGGTCATAGAACGATTCTAGCTATTGGGTTCTATTTAATCCACTCGGACTTACAAAACAAATGTAGATATGTTGTAAATAGATGAGAAACTTAACACCCGAGTTAAGGATACACAGGTAGATATGTTGTAAATAGATGAGTTAATTAACACATTGACAGGAGACTTAAGTCAATATTGGGTCTTAGAACGATACCAGTTACTGGGACCTATTTATGCCACTCGAACTTAGAAAAAACAATTGTAGATATGTTGTAAATATATGAGTTTATTAACACATTGACTGCTGACTAATGTCAACAGTAAGTCATAGAACAACTGGATTAAATAGGACCCAATAGCTAATATCGTTCTATGACCCACTCTTGACTTCAGTCTGCAGTCAATGTGTTAATTAACTCATATATTTACAACATATCTACAATTGTTTTTTATGTTCGAGTGGAATAAATAGGTCCCAATAACTAGAATCGTTCTATGACCCACAATTGACTTTAGTCTG
>NW_013840715.1:0-396 GCF_000517525.1 Limulus polyphemus
CTTATCGACAGTACATAGTATTGTTAAATCTAGTGTCTTCTTATTGACAGTACACACTATCGTTAAATCTTGTGTCTTCTTATTGACAGTACACAGTATCTTTAAATCTTTTGGCTTGTTAGTGATAGTACACAGTATTTTTAATTCTTGTGGCTTGTTAGTGATAGTACACAGTATTTTTATATCTTGTGTCTTCTTATTGACAGTACACAGTATCGTAAATCTTGTGTCTTCTATTGACTGTACACAGCATCGTTAAATCTTGTGTCTTCTTGTTGACAGTACACAGTATCGTTATATCTTGTGCCTTCTTATCGACAGTACACAGTATCGTAAATCTTGTGTCTTCTTATTGACAGTACACAGTATCGTTAAATCTTGTGTCTTCTTATTGAC
>NW_013840716.1:0-394 GCF_000517525.1 Limulus polyphemus
TAGTGAAGTTTAAACAGTAATTTCTTGTACATGAAAAATATAACTGACTCCGCTAGACGCCAAGTGTATTGGTTTGTTACTATGTATGTAAAAAGGTACAACTAGTAAAAAATGTTTATTGGATTTGATTAAATTTCGTAAAGTGGTTAAGTATTGACCACGGATTATTTTATTAAATATCTTGAATTAGACGAAGCTGTACTATCTACGCTATAACTAATATGGGAATAGAGCCCAAAATGTTATTGTTTTAAGTCCTGAAGTTTACCGATAAACCAACGTGGGTGTTATACGAGTTATTTTGGAACATAATTCATTATAAAATATGTCATTTACACTACACGGATGTAAAAGATAAAGCAAGATTAGTATTATGAAATAATTTTGATCTGAC
>NW_013840717.1:0-395 GCF_000517525.1 Limulus polyphemus
CTCTGCTGTCCTATAGGTCATCAACAGTGGAGGGAGTAAGACATCCCAGTCATCTTGGCGACTATTACAAAACTTTGCCAATTCCTGTCCCAGTGTCCAGTTGTACTTTTCTACCATCCCATCGGACTGTGGGTGAAGTGGCGTTGTCCTGGTCTTTTGGATGCCAAACAACTTGCAGCATTCTTGGAACACAGCTGATTCAAAGTTACGGCCTTGATCTGAATGCAGTTCATATGGCATACCAAATCTGAAGAAGTCACTATTAGCCGAAGCTACAGTTGTAGCTTCCTGATTTGGTACTGCATATGCCTCAGGCCACTTGGTGAAATAATCCATCACCACACAAATGTACTTGTTTCCAGCACGAGTTTGGGGCAGAGGACCAGCAATGTCGA
>NW_013840718.1:0-393 GCF_000517525.1 Limulus polyphemus
GACCCACGTGTGTGTCCTATTACTGTTACTGACATACCTGACCCACGTGTGTGTTTATTACTGTTGGTGACATACCAGACCCACGTGTGTGTTTATTACTGTTAGTGACATACCTGACCCACGTGTGTGTTTATTACTGTTGGTGACATACCAGACCCACGTGTGTGTTTATTACTGTTAGTGACATACCTGACCCACGTGTGTGTTTATTACTGTTAGTGACATACCTGACCCACGTGTGTGTCTATTACTGTTAGTGACATACCTGACCCACGTGTGTGCCTATTACTGTTAGTGACATATCAGACCCACGTGTGTGTTTATTACTGTTAGTGACATACCTGACCCAAGTGTGTGTCAATTACTGTTACTGACATACCTGACCCACGTGTG
>NW_013840719.1:0-395 GCF_000517525.1 Limulus polyphemus
TTAAATCATTACGATATGGTGTGGTACTGGTATAACTAAATCATTATTATTATACTTGTTATGTTACAGGTCCTGCTGATATAGATAAGTCAATACGATATGGTGTGGTACTGGTATAACCAAATCATTATTATTATACTTGTTATCTTACAGGTCATGCTGATATAGATAAGTCAATACGATATGGTGTGGTTCTGTTATAACTAAATCATTGTTATACTTGTTATCTTACAGGTCATGCTGATATAGCTAAATCATTACGATATGGTGTGGTACTGGTATAACTAAATCATTGTTATCTTACAGGTCATGCTGATATAGTTAAATCATTACGATATGGTGTGGTACTGGTATAACTAAATCATTATTATACTTGTTATCTTACAGGTCATGCT
>NW_013840720.1:0-388 GCF_000517525.1 Limulus polyphemus
ATTGTATGTATGTATGTATGCTGGACATGCTCGTCCCTTCACTACCTAAACGATGGAATCTAGTAAGGGTTGTTTGTATGTATGTATGCTAAACACGCCCGTCCCTTCACTACCTAAACGATGGAATCGTAGTAAGGGTTGTTTGTATGTATGTATGCTTCACTACCTAAACGATGGAATCCAATAAGGATTGTATGTATATATGTATATGGCTACATGCTTGTCCCTTCACTACCTAAACGATGGAATCCAGTAAGGATTGTATGTATGTATGTATGCTGGACATGCTCGTCCCTTCACTACCTAAACGATGGAATCTAGTGAGGGTTGTTCGTATGTATGTATGCTTCACATGCCCGTCCCTTCACTACCTAAACGATGGAATCTA
>NW_013840721.1:0-861 GCF_000517525.1 Limulus polyphemus
GTTAACGTGTACCAATGTCGTTAAACTATAGCTTCTTAAACAGATGTTAACGTGTACCAATGTAGTGAAACTATAGCTTCTTAAACAGATGTTAACGTGTACCAATGTAGTGAAACTGTTGCTTCTTAAACAGACGTTAACGTGTACCAATGTAGTGTAACCATAGCTTCTTAGACAGATACCAATGTAGTGAAACTATAGCTTCTTAGACAGATGTTAACATGTACCAATGTAGTGAAACCATAGCTTCTTAGACAGATGTTGACGTGTACCAATGTAGTGAAACTATAGCTTCTTAGACAGATGTTAACGTGTACCAATGTCGTGAAACTGTAGCTTCTTAGACAGATGATAACGTGTATCAATGTAGTGAAACTGTAGCTTCTTAAACAGACGTTAACATGTACCAATGTAGTGAACTACAGCTTCTTAAACAGATGTTAACGTGTACCAATGTAGTGAAACTATAGCTTCTTACAGATGTTAACGTGTACCAATGTAGTGAAACTATAGCTTCTTAGACAGATGATAACTTGTACGAATGTAGTGAAACTATAGCTTATTAGACAGATGTTAACGTGTACCAATGTCGTGAAACTATAGCTTCTTAGACAGATGTTAACGTGTGCCAATGTAGTGAAACCATAGGTTCTTAAACAGATGTTAATGTGTACCAATGTAGTGAAACCATAGCTTCTTAGACAGGTGTTGACGTGTACCAATGTAGTGAAACCATAGCTTCTTAGACAGATGTTAACGTGTACCAATGTAGTGAAACTAGAGCTTCTTAAACAGATGTTAACGTGTACCAATGTCGTTAAACTATAGCTTCTTAAACAGACGTTAACGTGTACCAATGTC
>NW_013840722.1:0-395 GCF_000517525.1 Limulus polyphemus
CCTGCGATGGTTTTATTGTTAACACAGGCCTGCGATGGTTTTATTGTTAACACAGGCTTACGATGGTCTTATTGTTAACACAGGCCTGCGATGGTTTTATTGTTAGCACAGACCTGCTATGTTTTTATTGTTATCACAGGCCTACGATGGTTTTATTGTTATCACAGGCCTGCGATGGTTTTATTGTTAACACAGACCTGCTATGTTTTTATTGTTATCACAGGCCTGCGATGGTTTTATTGTTAACACACGCCTGCGATGGTTTTATTGTTAACACAGGCTTACGATGGTCTTATTGTTAACACAGGCCTGCGATGGTTTTATTGTTAACACAGATCTGCGATGGTTTTATTGTTAACATAGGCTTGCGATGGTTTTATTGTTAACACACGCCT
>NW_013840723.1:0-395 GCF_000517525.1 Limulus polyphemus
GTTAGGTGAGAGGATAATGTTTGATTCCAGGAACCAAACAAGATGAGCATTAACCATCCTCTCTAGAACCTTACAAAGACAACTAGTCAAAGCAATGGGATCCTTTGGAAATCTTGGGATCCTTTCCAGGTTTGGAGAAAGGTAGGACAATAGCCTGGTGCCAAGCATCTGGAAAAATATGCTCCTGCCAGATCCGGCTAAAAATAACCAGAAAAATAACAATAGAGGCAGGAGAGAGATGGCGCAACATCTCATAATGAACATCATCAGGTCCAACCGATGTACTGCCAGATCGATGAAGAGCAAGTTTGAGTTCCATCACTGTAAAGGGGCGATTATAATCATAGAGACGATCGGCCCGAAAAGAAGAGGTGATCGCTCTGCCCGAGACTTTA
>NW_013840724.1:0-394 GCF_000517525.1 Limulus polyphemus
AAGTTAAAAAACAACTTTTTCTGACACAGAGTAAAAACAATCGAAAAGGTGGATTTAATTTGGAAAGAAGACGTAATGGTCTTTTAAATTTAATTATTTTAATTCAAAAATTTTCTTTTTAAAGCCCTAATTTTCTTTACCTTTTATTGAGAAATACAGTAAAAACAAAGATATCTCAAATTTTCTTATCAAAACTAGTGATAAACGTTAGGAATTTTGATCAAAAGAGGTCCATTTTGAAAAGCAAACAACAAGAACTTCTTTCTATTCCAATATCAGGAAAATCTAATTTTTGGTCGATTATGGAAAATTTCAAAGTCTATAGCCTTGGTAGATTTGCCTAAAAAATCACTTTTTTTAACGGTGATAAATGTGCGTATTTTATATAAAAAAT
>NW_013840725.1:0-931 GCF_000517525.1 Limulus polyphemus
AACAATACTATGTACTATCAAAAAGAAGACAAGATTTACCAAAACTGTGTACTGTCAATAAGCAGACACAATATTTAACGATACTGTGTACTATCAATAAGAAGACAAGATTTACCAATACTGTGTACTGTCAATAAGCAGACACAAGATTTATAAATACCGTTTACTCTCAATAAGAAGACACAACATTTAATAATACTATGTACTATCAAAAAGAAGACAAGATTTAACGATACTGTGTATTGTCAATAAAAAGACACAATATTTTACAATACTGTGTCCTGTCAATAAGAAGATACAGGATTGTTAAATCTTGTGTCTTCTTATTGACAGTACACAGTATTGATAAATTCTTCTTATTGACAGTACACAGTATTGATAAATCCTGTATATTCTTATTGACATTACACATTTACAGGATTTATCAATACTGTGTCCTGTCAATAAGAAGATACAGGATTTATCAATAGTGTGTACTGTCAATAAGAAGATAAAGGATTTATCAATACTGTGTACTGTCAATAAGAAGACATAAGATTTAACAATAATGTGTCCTGACAATAAGAAGATAAAGGATTTATCGATACTGCGTACTGTCAATAAGAAGACACAAGATTTAACAATACTGTGTCCTAAATCCTGTATCTTCTTATTGACAGTGTACTGTCAATAAGAAGACACAAGATTTAACAATACTGTGTCCTGTCAATAAGAAGATACAGGATTTATCAATACTGTGTCCTGTCAATAAGAAGATACAGGATTTATCAATTTTTCCTGTCAATAAGAAATTGACAGTACACAGTATTGATAAATCCTGTATCTTCTTATTGACAGGACACAGTATTTTTAAATCTTGTGTCTTTTTATTGACAGTACACAGTATCGTTAAATCTTTTGGCAAGAAGACACAAGATTTAACAATAATGTG
>NW_013840726.1:0-737 GCF_000517525.1 Limulus polyphemus
ACCACCATACTCATCTTTTAGACTTACTTGGAACAACTACTCCATGAAACCTAGGTGTAACTCTAGTGACCGAATGTGTAACCACATACTCATCTTTAGCGTTATTTGGTACGAACTACTCCATGAACACATAGGTGTAACTCTAGTTACCGAATTTATAACCACCATACTCATCTTTAGCCTTACTTGGTACAATAACTCCATGAACACCTAGGTGTAACTCTAGTTACCGAATGTTTAACCCCTATACTCATCTTTAGCGTTATTTGGCATAACAACTCCACGAACATGTAGGTGTAACTCTAGTTACCGAACTTATAACCATCATACTCATCTTTCGCCTGACTTGGTACAACTACTCCATGAAACATAGGTGTAACTCTAGTTAAAGAATTTATAACCACCATACTCATTTTAGCCTTACTTGGTTTTTATGGAGTATTTGTACCAAGTAAGGCTGAAGATGAGTATGGTGGTTATAAATTTGGTAACTATAGTTACACCTAGATGTTCATGGAGTAGTTGTACCAAGTAAGGCTAAAGATGAGTATGTTGGATATAAATTCGGTAACTATAGTTACATCTAGATAGTTATGGAGTAGTTGTACCTAGGTGTAACTATAGTCACCGAATATATAACCACCATACTTATTTTTAGCCTTACTTGGTACAACTACGTCATAAACACCGAGGTGTAAATATAGTTACCGAGTTTAAACCATCATACTCATCTTTAG
>NW_013840727.1:0-396 GCF_000517525.1 Limulus polyphemus
TTTATCTCAGGTAGAATAAGAACCAGATACAAATAAAACATCAGTTTAAAACAGTAAAAATTCCACTTTTATCTCAGGTAGAATAAGAACCAGATACAAAATAAAACATCAGTTTAAAACAGTAAAAATTCCACTTTTATCTCAGATAGAATAAGAACCAGATACAAAACAAAACATTAGTTACAAAAGTTGTTACGCTAATGGAGAAACTATGACCATGCCACAGTACTTGAGAGATTTTTATTTAGAGATTCTAAAGGAATTTGAACTATAGACCCATGACTTGTTGTCCTAATTAAAAGTCTATATAAGCCCATGACTTTTTGTCCTGGTTAAAAGTCTATATAGACCCATGACTTGTTGTCCTGGTTAAAAGTCTATATAAACCCATAACTT
>NW_013840728.1:0-395 GCF_000517525.1 Limulus polyphemus
TAATTGTTATTGGTTTATTGTATGTGGTTATTGTTCGGGACGAACAATATTAAGGAGGGGGCAGTGTTGCGTCATCGAGATCACGTGACAATTCTCATGCCCTCTTGTTTCTAGAACTATCCAGTATCTTGGCGAATGCTCTAGTATTTGCTAGAGAGAGTAGGCTGGTATATAAAAGAGGGGAAGGTGATGTGTGTATAGACAGTGTGTAATTGATCTGCAGTCAGAAGTATTATTGACGTTCGTTGATATAGCGTTTGTTTTAGCGCGATTGTTGAAGTCAAGTGTATCGGTAAAGTTATATTCGGAAAGAATAAACCAGTTTTATTAAGTAAAGACTTGTGTCGTTAAAGTTTCGTCGGAACGAAGTTACGGAAAAATCAATTAACAAACGG
>NW_013840729.1:0-1135 GCF_000517525.1 Limulus polyphemus
TAAAGATATTTAGTGACTAAAAACATTGTTTGGTATCAAACACACTACAACATCTTTATCAAAATATTTAGTGACTATAAACATTTTTTGGTATCAAACCACTTACAACATTTGTTTTAAGATATTTAGTGATTTTAAACATTGTTTGGTATCAAACCACCTACACCATCTGTATAATAATATTTAGTGACTAAAAACATTGTTTGGTATCAAACCACCTACAACATCTGTATAAAGATATTTAATGACTATAAACATTGTTTATGATCAAACCACATATAACATCTGTATAATGATATTTAGTGACTATAAACATTGTTTGGTATCAAACTACCTAAAACATCTGTATAAAGATATTTAGTGATTATAAACATTGTTTTGTATCAAACCACCTTCTACTACAACATCTGTATAAAGATATTTAATGACCATAAACATTGTTTGGTATCAAACCATCTACACTATCTGTATCAAGATATTTAGTGACTATAAACATTGTTTGGGTTTGGTATCAAACCATCTACACTATCTGTATCAAGATATTTAGTGACTATAAACATTGTTTGGTATCAAACCACCTACACTATCTGTATCAAGATATTTAGTGACTATAAACATTGTTTGGTGTCAAATCACCTACAACATTTGTATAAAGGTATTTAGTGACCATAAATACTGTTTGGTATCAAACAACCTGTACCATCTGCATAAAGATATTTAGTGACTATAAACATTGTTTGGTATCAAACCACCTACACCATTTGTATAAAGATATTTAGTGACCATAAATACTGTTTGGTATCAAACAACCTATACCATCTGCATGATGTTGTATGTGGTTTGATACCACTAAATATCTTTTTGTATCAAGACATTTAGTGACTATAAACATTGTTTGGTAGAAACAACCTACAACATCTGTATAAAGATATTTAGTGACTATAAACATTGTTTGGTATCAAACCACCTACAACATCTGTATAAAGATATTTAGTGACTATAAACATTGTTTGGTATCAAACCACCTACAACATCTGTATAAGATATTTAGTGACTATAAACATTGTTTGGTATCAAACCACCTATACATCTGTATAAAGATATTTAGTGACTATAAACATTGTTTGGTATCAAA
>NW_013840730.1:0-735 GCF_000517525.1 Limulus polyphemus
CGTTACGAAGGCACATTAGTGGCTAAAATGATATGTAATAATTTGTTATCATATTTGGGCTCAGTAAACTTATTCTTCTTTTATGACATTTAGATGAGTTACACAAGATCTTGGGAAATCTTCTCGTTATGAAGGCATATTAGTGGCTAAAATGATATGTAATAATTTGTTATCATATTTGGGCCCAGTAAACTTATTCCTCTTTTATGACATTTAGATGAGTTACACAAAATCTTGGGTAATCTTCTCGTTATGAAGGCATATTAGTGGCTAAAATGATATGTAATAATTTATTATCATATTTGGGCTCAGTAAACTTATTCTTCTTTTATGACATTTAGATGAGTTACACAAGATCTTGGGAATCTTCTCGTTACGAAGGCATATTAGTGGCCTAAAATGATATGTAATAATTTGTTATCATATTTGGGCTCAGTAAACTTATTCTTCTTTTATGACATTTAGATGAGTTACACAAGATCTTGGGAAATCTTCTCGTTACGAAGGCACATTAGTGGCTAAAATGATATGTAATAATTTGTTATCATATTTGGGCCCAGTAAACTTATTCCTCTTTTATGACATTTAGATGAGTTACACAAGATCTTGGGAAATCTTCTCGTTACGAAGGCACATTAGTGGCTAAAATGATATGTAATAATTTGTTATCATATTTGGGCCCAGTAAACTTATTCCTCTTTTATGACATTTAGATGAGTTACACAAGATCTTGGG
>NW_013840731.1:0-330 GCF_000517525.1 Limulus polyphemus
GTAAATGTAACTCGTAAGAATCTACACTTTAGTGTCTACACCCCTGATAAATAAATGTAACTCGTAAGAATCTACACTTTAGTGTCTACACCCCTGATACGTAAATGTAACTCGTAAGAACGTATATTTTAGTGTCTACACCCCTGGTAAGTAAATGTAACTCGTAAGAATCTACACTTTAGTGTCTACACCCCTGACAAGTAAATGTAACTCGTAAGAACGTATACTTTAGTGTCTACACCCCTGGTAAGTAAATGTAACTCGTAAGAACGTATACTTTAGTGTCTACACCCTTGGTAAGTAAATGTAACTCGTAAGAACGTATACTTT
>NW_013840732.1:0-395 GCF_000517525.1 Limulus polyphemus
AAAATATTGATTTCGCATTGAACAAGAACATTATGCCATATATATTCTACATAATATCTTAGTGGAGAGGTTTGTACCTAAAGTATATTATGTGCATAAAAATTCATTAATAATATACAAATATAGAGGACGCTGCGCGCGCATCATACCCTGTACAGTTTACATCCATATCTCACGTGTCTAGTGTTCTGTAAGCTGTTTCTCAGCTGAAAAGTGTTCCATGGCCAAAAAAGTTTGAGAAATGCTGCTATAAAGTATCGAGTTCCTCCAAGATGGAGGAAAACAAGGAGCGCTACTCACCACGAGATAGTTCAGAAAACTAGGAGCGCTACTCACCACGAGATAGTTCAGAAAACAAGGAGCGCTAGTCACCACGAGATAGTTCAGAAAACTAG
>NW_013840733.1:0-720 GCF_000517525.1 Limulus polyphemus
ATGTCCACGCAGTTATATAATATATACATATATTACTGGATTGGTGGTATTTCGTTATATAACTGCATATATACATATATCACTGGATTGGTGGTACGTTCTTGCAGTTATATAATATATATTTGATATATCATTGGGTTGGTGGTACGTATATACAGTTACATAATATATACATATATCACTGGATTTTATGTAACTGCACGAACGTACCATCAATCCAGTGATGTATGTATATATTATATAACTGCATGGACATACTACCAGTCCAGTGATATATGTATATATAACTGTATATACGTACCACCAATCCAGTGATATATGTATATATTATATAACTGCATGAACGTACCACCAATCCAGTAATATATCTATATATTATATAACTGCATGAACTTACCACCAATCCACTAATATATGTATATAATATATAACTGCATGGACATACCACCAATCCAGTGATATATATATATATTATATAACTGCACTAACGTACCACCAATCCAGTGATATATGATGTGTATATTATATAACTGGGTGGACATACCACCAATCCAGTGATATATGTATATATTATAAAACTGCATATATGTATATAATGGACATACCACCAATCCAGTGAGGCAGTTATATAAAATATACATATATCACTGGATTGGTAGTATTTCCACCCAGTTATATAATATACACATCATATATCACTTGATTGGTGGTACGTTAGTG
>NW_013840734.1:0-1227 GCF_000517525.1 Limulus polyphemus
CAATGTTCATCACCTACAAATGATGTAATAAATGTGTGAAACCGACAGTATCCACAAAACACATTTCCCAAACAATGTGCATCACCTGCAAATGATGGAATAAATGCGTGAAACCGACAGTATCGACAAAACACACATTTCATAAACAATGTTGAACCACTACAAAATATGTAATAAATGCGTGAAAATGAAAGTATCGACGAAACATACATTTCACAACAATGTTCATCACCTACAAATGGATTAATAAATGTCTGAAACCGACGGTATCGACAAAACACACATTTCCAAAACAATATTCATCACCTACAAATGATGTAATAAATGCGTGAAACTGACAGTGTCGACAAATCACACATTTCCAAAACAATATTCATCACCCGCAAATGATGTAAGTTTTGTGGATACTGTCGGGTATCACTCACTTAACATTTCACAAACAATGTTTTTCACCTACAAAGGATGTAATAAATACGTGAAACCGACAGTATCGACAAAACACACATTTCCAAAACAATATTCATCACCTGCAAATGATGGAATAAATGCGTGAAACCGACAAAATCGACAAATCAAACATTTCATAAACAATGTTGAACCACTACAAAATATGTAATAAATGCGTGAAAATGACAGTATCGACGAAACATACATTTCACAACAATGTTCATCACCAACAAAAGGATTAATAAATGCCTGAAACCGACGGTATCGACAAAACACACATTTCCAAAACAATATTCATCACCCGCAAATGATGTAATAAATGCCTGAAACCGACGGTATCGACAAAACACACATTTCCAAAACAATATTCATCTGTGGGAAATGTGTGTTTTGTCGATACTGTCAGTTTCACGCATTTATTATATCCTTTGTAGATGATAAACATTGTTTATGAAATGTGTTTTGTGGATACTGTCGGGTATCACTCACTTATTATATCATTTGCAGGTTATGAACATTGTTTGTGAAATGTGTGATTTGTCGACACTGTCAGTTTCACGCATTTAAACATAAATTGTAGGTAGTGAATATTGTTTTGGAAATGTGTGTTTTGTCGATACTGTCGGTTTCACGCATTTATTACATCATTTGCGGGTCCAATATTCATCACCTATAAATTATGTAATAAATGCGTGATATCCGATAGTATCAACAAATCACACATTTCTCAAACAATGTTTAGACCTACAAATGATGTAATAAATGCGTGAAACCGACAGT
>NW_013840735.1:0-395 GCF_000517525.1 Limulus polyphemus
ATATTATTACCTTGTTACAAACCCTAAGAATATGAACTATTTTAAGGACTTGTTAAATTATTACCTTATTGTAAACCCCGATAATATGAACCTGTTTCAAGACATGTTATATTATTACCTCATTATAAACCCCGGAAATATGAACTTGTTTAAAGACTTGTTATATTATTACCTCATTATACACCCTAAGAATCTGAACGTGTTTAAAGACTTGTTATATTATTAACTTATTATAAACCCCGAGAATATGAACTTGTTTAAAGACTTGTTATATTATTACTTCATTATGAAACCTAAGAATATGAACTTTTTTAAAGACTTGTTATATTATTACCTTATTATAAACCCCGAGGATATGAACTTGTTTAAAGACTTGTTATATTATTAACTCATTA
>NW_013840736.1:0-395 GCF_000517525.1 Limulus polyphemus
AAGGCTACTTAATGCTGTCAAAGCTGATCCTGGATAAGTCAGACGCCCATACTTGATAGTTGTTATGTATCTCAACTGGAAGGCTACTTAATGTTGTCAAAGCTGATCCTGCATAAGTTGGCCGCCAATACTTGATAGTTGTTATGTATCTCAACTGGAAGGCTTCTTAATGTTGTCAAAGCTAGTCCTGGATAAGTTGGCCGCCAATACTTGATAGTTGTTATGTATCTCAACTGGAAGGCTACTTAATGCTGTCGAAACTAGTCCTGGATAAGTTGGCCTCCAATACTTGACACTTGTTATGGATCTCAACTGGAAGGCTACTTAATGTTGTCAAAGTTGATCCTGGATAAGTTGGCCGCCAATACATGATACTTGTTATGGATCTCAACTGG
>NW_013840737.1:0-544 GCF_000517525.1 Limulus polyphemus
ATAGACTTCCATGTTGAGTTCATCAAGGTTAGCATTTACCCAGATAGACTTCCATGTTGAGTTCATCAAGGTTAGCAATTTACCCAGATAGATTTCCATGTTGAGTTCATCAGGGATAGCATTTACCCAGATAGACTTCCATGTTGAGTTCATCAGGGTTAGCATTTACCCAGATAGACTTCCATGTTGAGTTCATCAAGGTTAGCATTTACCCAGATAGACTTCCATGTTGAGTTCATCAAGGTTAGCATTTACCCAGATAGACTTCCATGTTGAGTTCATCAAGGTTAGCATTTACCCAGATAGACTTCCATGTTGAGTTCATCAAGGTTAGCATTTACCCAGATAGACTTCCATGTTGAGTTCATCAGGGTTAGCAATTTACGCAGATAGATCTTCATGTTGAGTTCATTAAGGTTAGCATTTACCCAGATAGACTTCCATGTTGAGTTCATCAAGGTTAGCATTTACCCAAATAGACTTCCATGTTGAGTTCATCAGGGTTAGCAATTTACCCAGATAGACTTCATGTTGAGTTCATCAA
>NW_013840738.1:0-443 GCF_000517525.1 Limulus polyphemus
ACTAGAGTTACACCTAGGTGTTCATGGAGTAGTTGTAACAAGTAAGTCTAAAGATGAGTATGGTGGTTATAAATTCTGTAATTAGAGTTACACCCAATTGTTCAGGGAGTAGCTGTACAAAGTAAGGTTAAATATGAGTATGATGGTTATGAATTCTGTAACTATATTTACATCTAGGTGTTCATGGAGTAGTTGTACCAAGTAAGGCTAAAGATGAGTATGGTGGTTATAAATTCGGTAACTAGAGTTACACCTAGGTATTCGTCGAGTTGTTGTACCAAATAACGATAAAGATGAGTATGGTGGTTACAAGTTCGGGAAACTAGAGTTACACTTAGGTGTTCGTGGAGTTGTTGTACCAAATAACGCTAAAGATGAGTATGGGGGTTACACATTCGGTAACTAGAGTTACACCTAGGTATTCATGGAGTAGTTGAACAAAG
>NW_013840739.1:0-431 GCF_000517525.1 Limulus polyphemus
ATTAACGAGAGTATGATTTTGTTGAGATTTAAAATATCCCTTCCTGTTATTAATGAGAGTGTGTTTTTGTGAAAGTTAGAATACCCCTCATGGTATTAACGAAAGTATGTTTTTGTTGAGAGTTAGAATACCTTTCTTCTTATTAATGAGAGTATGTTTTTGTTGAGAGTTAGAATGCCCTTCATGTTATTAACGAGTGTATGTTTTTGTTGAGAGTTAGAATGCCCCTCATGTTATTAACGAGAGTATGTTTTTGTTGAGAGTTAGAATACCCTTCTTGTTATTAACCTAGAGTATGTTTTGTTGAGAGTAAGAATATCCTTCTTGTTATTAACCGAGAGTATTTTCTTGTTGAGAGTTAGATTACCGTTCATGTTATTAACCAAGAGTATGTTTTTGTTGAGAGTTAGAATACCGTTCATGTTATTAAC
>NW_013840740.1:0-544 GCF_000517525.1 Limulus polyphemus
AAAACTTTACTTCTGTTTTAATAAATATACTGCTTATACTTTAGAAGTAAAGTTTTAATAAATATACTGCTTATACTTTAGAAGTAAAATTTTAATAAATATACTGCTTATACTCTAGAAATAAAGTTTTAATAAATATACTGCTTATACTCTAGAAGTAAAGTTTTAATAAATATACTGCCTATACTCTAGAAGTAAAGTTTAATAAATATACTGCTTATACTCTAGAAGTAATTTTTTAATAAATATACTGCTTATACTTTAGAAGTAATGTTTTAATAAATATACTGCTTATACTATAGAAGTAAATTTTAATAAATATGCTGCTTATACTCTAGAAGTAAAGTTTAATAAATATGCTGCTTATACTTTAGAAGTAAAGTTTTAATAAATATACTGCTTATACTATTTTACTTCTAGAGTATAAGCAGTATATTTATTAAAACTTTACTTCTAAAGTATAAGCAGTATATTTATTAAACTTTACTTCTAAAGTATAAGCAGTATATTTATTAAACTTTACTTCTGGAGTATAAGCAGTATA
>NW_013840741.1:0-395 GCF_000517525.1 Limulus polyphemus
GAACAGGACATCTTAGGCTTCGATATTCTGTTTCTAGAGGCATGTGACTATTATAGAAGCCGAAATACCAATAATTACTGAACAGGACATCTTAGGCTTCGATATTCTGTTTCTAGAGACATGTGACTATTATAGAAGCCGAAATACCAATAATTACTGAACAGGACACCTGAGGCTTCGATATTCTGTTTCTAAAGGCATGTGACTATTATAGAAGCCGAAATACCAATAATTACTGAACAGGACATCTTTGGCTTCTATATTCTGTTTCTAGAGACATGTGACTATTATAGAAGCCGAAATACCAATAATTACTGAACAGGACACCTGAGGCTTCGATATTCTGTTTCTAGAGGCATGTGACTATTATAGAAGCCGAAATACCAATAATTACT
>NW_013840742.1:0-818 GCF_000517525.1 Limulus polyphemus
AAAATATGTTCCCAATATGAAGTGTAGGGGAGAAAACAAGTTCACAATATGAAGTGTAGAGGAGAAAATAAGTTAACAATATGAAGTGTGGAGAAGAAAACAAGTTCACAATATGAAGTGTAGGGGAGAAAATAAACGAACAAAACAAGTTCACAATATGAAGTGTAGAGAACAAAATAAGTTCACAATATGAAGTGTAGAGAACAAAATAAGTTCATAATATTAAGTGTAGTGGAGAAAAAAAAGTTCACAATATGAAGTGTAGGGGAGAAAATATGTTCAAAATATGAAGTGTAGGGGAGAAAATAAGTTCACAATATGAAGTCTAGAGAACAAAACAAGTTCACAATATGAAGTGTAGAGAATAAAACAAGTTCACAATATGAAGTCTAGAGCCCTACACTTCATATTGTGAACTTATTTTGTTCTCTACACTTCATATTGTGAACTTGTTTTGTTTATTGTGAACTTATTTTCTCCCCTACACTTCATATTGTGAACTTATTTTCTACCCTACACTTCATATTGTGAACTTATTTTCTCCCCTACACTTCATATTGTGAACTCATTATGTTATCTACACTTCACTTTGTGAACTTATTTTTTCCTCCCCTACTCTTTATATTGTGAACGTTTTATTCTCTACACTTCATATTGTGAACTTGTTTTCTCCCCTACACTTCATATTGGGAACTTATTTTGTTCTCTACACTTCATATTGTGAACTTGTTTTGTTCTCTACACTTCAAAAACAAGTTCACAATATAAAGAGTAGGGGAGAAAACAAGTTCACAATATGAAGTGTAGGGGAGAAAATA
>NW_013840743.1:0-685 GCF_000517525.1 Limulus polyphemus
ACAACGATACAATTTACAATAACAGTTATTACAAACAATGATTTATAAACATATTTAACAGTATAAGCTATGTATGTTTCTAAATATAAATTTAATCTCAACAAACGTTGATATGAAAATAAATATATAATAACAAATTCGTTATACATTCCATAGTTCCCATCGTGGGGCCTGCACAACACCTAAATATCATTCCATAGTTCTCATTGTGGGGTCTGTACAACACCTAAATGTCATTCCATAGTTCCCATTGTGGTGTCTGTACAACACCTAAATATTATTCCACAGTTTCCATTGTGGTGTCTGTACAACACCTAAATATTATTCCATAGTTTCCATTGTAGGGTCTGTACAACACCTAAATATCATTCCATAGTTCCCATCTTGGAGTCTGTACAACACCTAAATATCATTCCATAGTTTCCATTGTGGGATCTGTACAACACCTAAATATTATTCTATTTTTCATTGTGTGATCTGTACAACACCTAAATATCATTCCATAGTTCCCATTGTGGGGTCTGTACAACACCTAAATATCATTCCATAGTTTCCATTGTGGAGTCTGTACAACACCTAAATATCATTCCGTAGTTTCCATTGTGGGATCTGTACAACACCTAAATATCATTCCATAGTTCCCATTGTGGGGTCTGTACAACACCTAAATATCATTCCATAGTTT
>NW_013840744.1:0-414 GCF_000517525.1 Limulus polyphemus
AAATTTCTAGGTGTCACATATCATCATTAGGACAGGTCGAAACTCCCTCTAGCAAACAATATAAAACGTCTAAATTAAAATGTTAAAAACATAATCTACAACGGTATTTCATTTTGGCATAATTAAAACATTATTCATTACTCTTAAACTAATCCTTATCTTAAAGTATATATTTGCTAAATATTAAAAATGCGTAAAGATAAAATGGATATTGAATAAATAATTGAAAAACCACTAAAGGATGTGTTTTAGTGATTAATCTGAATTTCCGCTATTTTTATTTCATTTCTCGAAAATTTTTATAACTTTATACATTTCTTATTATATACACATACACACACATATATATACCGTATTTTTCGGTGTATAAGACGCACTTTTTTACCCCAAAATTTGATGTCAAAATCTGCTTGC
>NW_013840745.1:0-395 GCF_000517525.1 Limulus polyphemus
CCATGTTGCAGATTGTTCCTTAACTTAGAAAATAGCATGTGGCCATGATTATTGTTACTTAACTAAAGAGCAGTGGGTGGTCATGGTAGATTTTGTTTCTAGTTTATAAAGTACTGTATGACCATGTTGCAGATTGTTCCTTAACTTAGAAAATAGCACGTGGCCATGATTATTGTTATTTAACTAAAGAGCAGTGGGTGGTCATGGTAGATTTTGTTTCTAGTTTATAAAGTACTGTATGACCATGTTGCAGATTGTTCCTTAACTTAGAAAATAGCACGTGGCCATGATTATTGTTATTTAACTAAAGAGCAGTAGGTGGTCATGGTAGATTTTGTTTCTAGTTTATAAAGTACTGTATGACCATGTTGCAGATTGTTCCTTAACTTAGAAAA
>NW_013840746.1:0-395 GCF_000517525.1 Limulus polyphemus
AAGCAACAGTTTGCCTACCATTAACTCTAGATGTTTATTATCCTTACACAACTAGAAACAAGAGTTTGACTACCATTAATTCAAAAAGTTCATTATCCTTACACAACTAGAAGCAAGAGTTTGCCTACCATTAAATCTAGATGTTGATTATCCTTACACAACTAGAAACAATAGTTTGCCTACCATTAATTCTAGATGTTCATTATCCTTACACAACTAGAAGCAAGAGTTTGCCTACCATTAACTCTAGATGTTTATTATCCTTACACAACTAGAACCAACAGTTTACCTACCATTAACTCTAGATGTTTATTATCCTTACACAACTAGAAGCAACAGTTTGCCTACCATTAACTCTAGATGTTTATCATCCTTACACAACTAGAAACAAGAGT
>NW_013840747.1:0-424 GCF_000517525.1 Limulus polyphemus
AAGATCTTATTAATGTGGTTATGGTAAACGGAGACCATAAGAATCATGTAATTTTAAAAATAAGTTGAAAGGTATGTGTATTTTAAATAGCATCAAACAAGTTTTGAGTATGCCAAGTGGTTAAAAAAAAATCACTAAACACATTGAGAAGAGTACTAATACCAAGAAATACTAATACTCATATCAAAGCCCAAGAAGATTTTGTTCGAAAGTGTGTTAATTCCAACATTTAGGTTATATAACTTTCTGTTACTATATATAACCTGAATAGAAAATAAGTAAAAAGTCTTCTTCAGCGGTTCACTAGAACTACAGCAGTCGCTGTTGCACCATTCTATAGGCCTCGCAGCAGTCGTTGTTGCACCATTCTATAGGCCTCGCAGCAGTCGTTGTTGCACCATTCTGTAGGACGTCGCAGCAATCG
>NW_013840748.1:0-463 GCF_000517525.1 Limulus polyphemus
CACAGTATTGTTAAATCTTGTGTGTTCTTATTGATAGTACACAGTATAGTTAAATCTTGTGTCTTCTTATTGACAGTACACAGTATCGTTAAATCTTGTGTCTTCTTATTGACAGTACACAGTATCGTTAAATCTTGTGTCTTCTTATTGACAGTACACAGTATCGTTAAATCTTGTGTCTTCTTATTGACGTTACACAGTATCGTTAAATCTTGTGTCTTTTTATTGATAGTACACAGTTTTGGTAAATCTTGTGTGTTCTTATTGATAGTACACAGTATTTCTAAATAGTGTGTCTTTTTATTGACAGTACACAGTTTTGTTGAATCTTATGTCTTCTTATTGAAAGTACACAGTATCGTTTAATCTTGTATCTTCTTATTGACAGTACACAGTATTGTTAAATCTTGTGTGTTCTTATTGATAGTACACAGTATTTTAAATCTTGTGTCTTCTTATTGAC
>NW_013840749.1:0-521 GCF_000517525.1 Limulus polyphemus
CTAATAAGAAGACACAAGATTTAACAATACTATGGACTGTCGATAAGAAGACACAAGATTTAACAATACTGTATATTATCAATAACAAAACACAAGATTTAACAATACTGTGTAATGTAAATAAGAAGACACAAGATTTAACAATACTGTTTACTATCAATAAGAAGACACGAGAATTAACAATACTGTGTACTATAATAAGAAGACACAAGATTTAACAATATTGTGTACTGTCAATAAGAAGAAAAAAGAATAAAAATATTGTGTACTGTCGATAAGAATACACATGATTTAACAATACTGTGTACTGTCAATAATAAAACACAATATTTAGAAATACTGTGTACTGTCAATAAGAAGGCACAAGATTTAACAATACTATGTACTATAAATAAGAAGACAAGATTTAACGATACTGTGTTCTATCACTAACAATCCACAAGATTTAAAGAAACTGTGTACTGTCAATAAGAAGACAAAAGATTTAACATACTGTGTACTGTCAATAAGAAGACACAAGA
>NW_013840750.1:0-538 GCF_000517525.1 Limulus polyphemus
CCACTACCATTATTACCGGAGTCTTTGTTATCAGTCCCATTATTACCAGATTATTTGTTACCACTACCACTATTACTGGAGTCTTTGTTACCACTACCATTATTACCGGAGTCTTTGTTATCAGTCTCATTATTACCGGAGTCTTTGTTACCACTACCATTATTACCGGAGTCTTTGTTATCAGTCCCATTATTACCAGATTATTTGTTACCACTACCACTATTAACGGAGTCTTTGTTACCGAACACCCAAAGGCTGAAAACCTCAACATTTCAGACAGATACAGTTTACAGAAGATTAAACGGCAGTACATTACATCTTTAAAAAAAAGTATTATACACTTTAATAACTTAAGTATTTTCAGTTTTAGATGAGATCGATGAAGTAAATATATCCGTCGTAGGATCTGTTCTGATTTCATTTCATTTCTTTATTTCAGAATGATCATGTATATATATATAAGTGTGATTATTGTTCTATGTTGTATTGTATATATATATATATAAGTGTGATTATTGTTCTATGTTGTATTGTATAT
>NW_013840751.1:0-423 GCF_000517525.1 Limulus polyphemus
AAACAAATAAACTTGCCATTAGTGCAGCGGATATCAAAAACAAACAAATAAACTTGCCATTAGTTCAGATAATAGTTTAATGAATTTAGAAATAGTTAAGTTTGCTTGTTTTGAATTTCGCACAAAGCTACACGAGGGCTATCTGCGCTAGCCGCCCCTAATTTAGCAGTGTAAGACTAGAGGGAAGGCAGCTAGTCATCACCACCCATCATCAACTCTAGGGCTACTCTTTTACCAACGAATAGTGGGACTGAGTGTCACATTATAACGGTCCCACGGCTGAAAGGGCGAGCACGTTTAGTGGGACGAGGATTCCAAACTGCGACCTACAGATTGCGAATCGAACGCCCAAACCACCTGTGCGCCGAAAAATTCAATATTCGCACAAATATATATATATATGTGTAATGAAAATATAGCCCC
>NW_013840752.1:0-395 GCF_000517525.1 Limulus polyphemus
TTGTAAAATCTTGTGTCTTCTTATTGACAGTACACAGTATTGTTAAATCTTGTGTCTTCTTATTGACAGTACACAGTATCGTTACATCTTGTGTCTTCTTATTGATAGTACACAGTATCGTTAAATCTCGTGTCTTCTTATTGATAGTACACAGTAATGTTAAATCTTGTGTCTTCTTATTGATAGTACACAATATTGATAAATCCTTTGTCTTCTTATTGACAATACAAAGTATTGTTAAATCTTGTCTACTTATTGACAGTACACAGTATTGTTAAATCATTTGTCTTCTAATTGACAGTACACAGTATTTTTAAATCTTTTGTCTACTTATTGACTATACTCAGTATTGTTAAATCTTGTGTCTTCTTCTTGACAGTACACTGTATCGTTAA
>NW_013840753.1:0-617 GCF_000517525.1 Limulus polyphemus
GTATTAAAAGACCTACCAGCCACTATCCATCTGTATTAAAAGACCTACCAGCCACTATCCGTCTGAATAATTACCTTTCATCTATTATCTATCTATAATAAATACTTAGCAGCCACTATCTATCTATAATAAAACACCTACCAGTCACTATCCATCTATAATAAAACATCTACCAGTCACTATCCATGTATAATAAAACACCGACCAGTCACTATCCATCTGTATTAAAAGACCTACCAGTCACTATCCATCTCTAATAAAAGACCTACCAGTTACCATCCATCTATATTAAAAGACGTACCAGCCACTATCCATATATAATGAAAGACCTACCAGCCACTATCCATCTGTAATAAAAGACCTACCAGCCACTATCCATCTCTATTAAAACTCCTACCAGCCACTATCCATCTGTATTAAAAGACCTACCAGCCACTATCCATCTATAATAAAGAACTACCAGTTACCATCCATCTATATTAAAATACTTACCAGTTATCATACATCTATATTAAAAGACCTACCAGCAACTATCCAAATATAATGAAAGACCTACCAGAAACTATCCATCTGTATTAAAAGACCTGCCAGTCACTATCCATGTGTAATAAAACACC
>NW_013840754.1:0-395 GCF_000517525.1 Limulus polyphemus
GACAATACACAGTATCGTTAAATCTTGTGTCTTCTAATTGACATTACACAGTATCGTTAAATCTTGTGTCTTCTAATAGACATTACACAGTATCGTTAAATCTTGTGTCTTCTTATTGACAGTACACAGTATAGTTAAATATTGTGTCTTCTTATAGACAGTACACAGTATTGTTAAATCTTGTGTCTTCTTATTGAAAGTACACGGTATCGTTAAATCTTGTGTCTTCTTATTGACAGTACACAGTATCGTTAATCTTGTGTCTTCTAATTGACAGTACCCAGTATCGTTAAATCTTGTGTCTCCTAATTTACAGTACACAGTATCGTTAAATATTGTGTCTTCTTATTGACAGTACACAGTATCGTTAAATCTTTTGTCTTCTTATTGACAGT
>NW_013840755.1:0-774 GCF_000517525.1 Limulus polyphemus
CGATAATAAAAGACCTACCAGCCACTATCCATATGTAATAAAAGACCTACCAGCCACAATCCATCTGTAATAAAAGACCTACTAGTAACTATCCATCTATCATTAAAGACCTACCAGTCACTATCCATCTATAATAAAAGACCTACCAGCCCAATTCATCTCTAATAAAAGACCTACCAAACACAATCCATCTGTAATAAAAGACCTACCAGCCACTCTCTATATATAGTAAAAGACCTATCAGCCACTATCCATTAATAATAAAACACCTACCAGTCACTATCCATCTATAATAAAAGACCTACCTTTTACTATCCATCTGTAGTAAAAGACCTACAAGCTACAATCCATCTGTAATAAAAGACCTACCAGCCACTCTCTATCTATAGTAAAACAATTATCAGCCACAATACATTTATAATAAAACACCTACCAGTCAATATCCATCTATAATAAAAGACCTACCAGCCACTATCCATCTATAATGAAAGACCTACCAGCCACAATCCATCTGTAATAAAAGACCTACCAGCCACTATCCATCTATAATAAAAGACCTACCAGCCACTATCCATCTGTAATAAAAGACCTACCAGCCACAATCCACCTGTAATAAAAAACCTACTAGTAACTGTCCATCTATCATTAAAGACCTACCAGTCACTATCCATCTATAATAAAAGGCCTACCAGACACTATCCATCTCTAATAAAAGACCTACCAGCCACAATCCATCTGTAATAAAAGACCTACCAGCCACTCTCTATCTATAGT
>NW_013840756.1:0-394 GCF_000517525.1 Limulus polyphemus
CGTGATTCGTTCGTTGTGAATTATAGCGTTTGTTTAAGTTAAACTGACTGTGGAAATTATGTGTATTGCAAAGTTGTATTGGGAAAGAATAAACTATTTTTATTTAAGAAAGGACTTGAATTGCCAAGGTTTTTCAGAAAAAAATTTTACGGAAAATTAACAACCGAACACAGACTTAACAAATTGATGTCAGAAGCGGGATAGAAAAAAAAAGATGGAAACGAGAGATATCAAATCAAATTACAGCTTAGCAGATTTGATGGCAGCAATACAAGAACAGCAAAAGAAACAAGAAGAACGAGAAGATAAATAAAAAAGAGATTACAGCAGTTGTTGGAGGAAAAGAAAAGAAACAAGAAGAGAGATTTCAGCAGTTGTTGGAAAAAAAGAAAAT
>NW_013840757.1:0-298 GCF_000517525.1 Limulus polyphemus
CCGTCTCATTGGCTTCTGCTTCATGTGGGGTTCATCCGCTTCATCAGTAAATGTACATCATCAGTAACAGTCACATCAGTGGTAGTAACTTCGCCAAGAGCTTCACCGTTTCCCTTCTCAAAACTGAGTAGAGTTTCTTCTTCGACGGTGGCTTCTTCAGGTGGCACGTCTTCAGTAGCGTCATTTGTTCTGTGGTCCTCTTCATCCCAACTGAAATGTCCTGGACCATGATAACGCCAAAGCGTGTTGGCATGCACCACTTTTGGTTTACCTCGCCGACCACATTTTACCCGGAAAG
>NW_013840758.1:0-674 GCF_000517525.1 Limulus polyphemus
GAGAATTTTCCACGGACCCGATCTCGACGGCGATACCTTACGCCTCTGCGGAACGCCTCCTGGAACGCGGCCGAGGTTCCGTCGGCGATACCTCGACCGGAGGTTGGCGTTCAATGACGAGGCGGAGACAGTACCCCGTACTTTTGAGAGGGATGACCCTAACTTTAGTTTCCCTCTTATATTATGGGAACTTCTTATTACAAATTCTAATATATGGTAAATAAATCTTCTGATTAAACATTCTAAACGATACATATATAAATATAAAACTTCTGTTTAAAAATTGATATTGATATATATATGGTAAAAAAACTTCTGATTACACATTCAGATCGATATATATATGGTAAAAAAAACTTCCAATTAAACACTTACAATGATACATATACATATATATGGTAAATAAAAACTTCTGATTAAAATTCACATCGATATATATATGGTAAATAAAAACTTCTGATTTAACATTCACATCGATATATGTATATATATGGTAAATAAAAACTTCTGATTAAACATTCACATCGATATATGTATATATATGGTAAATAAAAACTTCTGATTAAACATTCACATCGATATATGTATATATATATATGGTAAATAAAAACTTCTAGTTAAACATTCACAACGATATACATATATATGTATATGGTAAATGAAAACTTCTGATT
>NW_013840759.1:0-395 GCF_000517525.1 Limulus polyphemus
TATCGTTAAATCTTGTATCTTCTTATTGACAGTACACAGTATCGTAAAATATTGTGTCTTCTTATTGGCAGGACACATTATTGTAAAATCTTGTTTTCTTACTGTCAGTACACATTATCGTTGAATATTGTCTCTTCTTATTGACAGTACACATTATTGTTAAATCTTGTGTTTTCTTACTGACAGTACACATTATCGTTGAATATTGTTTGTTTTTATTTATAGTACACAGTATCGTTAAATCGTGTGTCTTCTTATTGACAGTACACAGTTTTGTTAAATCTTGTGTTTTCTTATTGACAGTACACAGTATCGTTAAATCTTGTTTCTTCTGACTGACAGTACACAGTATCGTTAAATCTTGTGTCTTCATATTGACAGGACACAGTATCGTT
>NW_013840760.1:0-391 GCF_000517525.1 Limulus polyphemus
GATCGTACCTTTAACGTATCTAATTCGCTTTTAAATTTACTAATGTTTTCCATTTGTACCTCTTGCCATTGTTGTTGATTTTCCTGTAGTTGCTGCTGACTTTCTTCCTGTTTCCTTTCTTGTTCCAGTTGCCACTGCTGTAATCTTTCTTCTTGTTTCTTTTCTTTTTCCTCTAACAACTGCTGTATTCTCTCTTCTTGTTTAATTTCTCGTTCTTCTTGTTTCTTTTCTTTTTCCTCTAACAACTGCTGTATTTCTCTTCTTGTTTATTTTGTTGTTCAAGCTGCCACTGTTGCTAGATTTTCTTGCAACTGCTGTTGTCTCTATTCTTGTTTCTTTCTTTTCTCCTACAACTTGTCTGTAATTTCTCTTCTTGTTATTTTCTTTCTCC
>NW_013840761.1:0-537 GCF_000517525.1 Limulus polyphemus
GTATAGGAGCAGGAGTAAATATAAACAGATTTCTATATCTATAGCAGTGTAGGAGCAGGAGTAAATATAAACCGATTTCTATATCTATAGCAGTGTAGGAGCAGGAGTAAATATAAACCGATTTCTATATCTATAGCAGTGTAGGAGCAGGAGTAAATATAAACCGATTTCTATATCTATAGCAGTGTAGGAGCAGGAGTAAATATAAACTGATTACTATATCTATAGCAGTATAGGAGCAGGAGTAAATATAAACCGATTTCCATATCTATAGCAGTATAGGAGCAGGAGTAAATCTAAACTGATTCCTATATCTATAGCAGTGTAGGAGCAGGAGTAAACCTAAACTGATTCCTATATCTATAGCAGTATAGGAGCAGGAGTAAATCTAAACCGATTCCTATATCTATAGCAGTATAGGAGCAGGAGTAAATCTAAACTGATTCCTATATCTATAGCAGTATAGGAGCAGGAGTAAATCTAAACTGATTCCTATATCTATAGCAGTATAGGAGCAGGAGTAAATCTAAACTGATT
>NW_013840762.1:0-396 GCF_000517525.1 Limulus polyphemus
CTGGCATTGAGCTCTCTTATGCCCAGGTTTGTTACAGTGCCAGCAAAGTGCCTCAAACTTCTCTGAGAGCTGCCCTTTTCTGGCCTTCAGTTCTGATGACTGTACCAAACTTGGTACCTCTGTGCTGGACTTAACGTAGGATTCGAATTCAAGAGCTCTGGCCATTGCATCTTGTATAGTAGAGAGCTGTGCTTGCTTTACATGTATCTTCAGTTGTGGACTGGTCAAGGCGTCTACAAACTGATCCTTCAGCAACAGCTTGAGGACATCGGGTGGTGCAGTTGGGTAGGCCTTGTGTGCCATACTTTCCAAATCCTGTGTCAGCTCCTGCAGGCTCTCCCCTTTAGCACGGACTCTTGTCCTAAACCTTGCCCTGTAGACCTTTTAGAGTTCCAT
>NW_013840763.1:0-678 GCF_000517525.1 Limulus polyphemus
CCTGGTTACCCTTTCAAACTTCCCAGAAGAAAAAAGTGCTACTGCCCATGGTTTGCACAAATACTTTTCAGAACATAAGACAGTGAAGCTAGTGTCATTTAGGCTAGATATTCATGATGTTCTTACAATGCTTAGTGAGCAGTTACAAAAACAAAATTTGGTATTTAGTGAAATACAGCCATTGATGGAAGCAACAATAGAAGAAGGTACTTATCAAGTTTAAAAAAGATTATGAGATTGGTAAAGACTTTAACCTCTTGCTGGAACCAGTGGTGGTAAATTTGTCAGGTATTGGTAAAAGTGAAGAAGCTGTTGAGGCTCTTGCACTGTTATATGGAACTGACCAAACTGTAAATGTTGTTCATGGTAGTCTCCAGGGGGAGGATGAACAAAGAGAAGAACAAAAATAAGTCAGCAAACCCTTAAACAAAAAAAAGCTGAAGCAAGAGTGGCCCATGCTAAAGGTATGATTTCAGGCTTATACAAACATTTACCTGCTCAGAGTTTGTGCCAGAGGGTTATACAACTGCATAAAGAAGTTATGCCGAAGTTTGCATACCTGTGTACTATAGTTCTGTGTATAGCTGTTACAAGTGTTGAGTGTGAAAGGAGTTTCAGTGCCCAAAATAGAATGAAAAACAAATACGTAAACTTTGAATATTCAAATGAGTAATATTC
>NW_013840764.1:0-396 GCF_000517525.1 Limulus polyphemus
TGTGTACTGCAGTGAAGCTTTTTTATATTCCTCTGTTATAGATTTCTTGCTATCAGAGGGTTCTAAATTGATGGATCTTAACCTTTTTTGCTATGTATATTCACTAGTTCGTTCCACAGTATCATGCGAAGTTTCACCTTCCTACGATGCGTTTTAAGGGAGTTATTGAAGGTTTTGCGTTTTGTACCAGTACTTAGTCCCATTTACAGGAATCTTTTTGAATTTTTTTATTAAGGTTCGCCCCAGTTTTGCGCGTTTACTTACAAAACTCTAGATTATTAGTTTTAGTTTTACGATTTTTGTGGTCGTTTTATGTTACTCTTTTTATGGCTTCTTGAAATCGTATGTGTACTGCACTGAAGCTTTTTGTTACCGATTGTTTCTCGATTTCTTGTT
>NW_013840765.1:0-395 GCF_000517525.1 Limulus polyphemus
TTAATCACTTGACTGACATATGAAACTATAAGTTGGAAGTACTAGACTCAATAAAACACTTGACTGACATATCAAACTATAAGTATAAAGTAAGAAACTCATCAGAACGCTGTGAGTGAGATCCCAAGCTGTAACGTCGATGTCTTAAACTCGTAAAAACACTGTGAGTGACACATATAACTATAAGTTGGATGTACTAATCTCATCAAATCACTGTCAGTGACATATAAAAAAATAACCTGATCAAAACACTGTGGGTGACATATCAAGCTATAACTTGGTTGTACTAACCTTACCAAGACACTATGAGTGACGTACCAAACTGTAAGTTGAATGTAGTAAACTCATCAAGATACTATTAGTTTGGATGTACTAAGCTCATAGAAACACTGTCG
>NW_013840766.1:0-433 GCF_000517525.1 Limulus polyphemus
TTTTACTACTCCCAAATCTACACCAACTTCTATTTTACACTCCCAATCTATACCAACTTCTATTTTACACTCCAAATCTATACCAATTCCTATTTTACTACTCCAAATGTACACCAACTTCTATTTTGCACTCCAAATCTATAACAACTTCTGTTTTACTACTCCTAAATCTACACCAACTTCTATTTTACACTCCCAATCTATACCAACTTCTATTTTACACTACAAATCTATACCAACTTCTGTTTTACTACTCCAAATCTACATCAGCTTCTGTTTTACTACTCCCAAATCTATACCAACTCTGTTTTCCTACTCCCAAGTCTATACCAACTTCTGTTTTACTACTCCCAAATCTATACCAACTTCTGTTTTACTACTCCCAAATCCATACCAAACTTCTGTTTTATTACTCCCAAATCTATACCAACTT
>NW_013840767.1:0-536 GCF_000517525.1 Limulus polyphemus
GTTGTAGCACCATTGAAGAAAGATCTCATCATACCCAAACTGCAAAAAATTCTTATAGAACTGATACTTAGTTTAACTTGTCTGTTGTAGCACCACTGAAGAAAGATCTCATCATACCCAAACTGTAAAAATTCTTATAGAATTGATATTTAGTTTAACTTGTCTGTTGTAGCACCATTGAAGAAAGATCTCATCATACCCAAACTGCAAACAATTCTTATAGAACTGATATTTAGTTTAACTTGTCTGTTATAGCACCACTGAAGAAAGATCTCATCATACCCAAACTACAAAAATTCTTAGAGAACTGATATTTAGTTTAACTCGTGTGATGTAGCACCATTGAAGAAAGATCTCATCATACCCAAACTGCAAAAAATTCTTATAGAACTGATATTTAGTTTAACTTGTCTGTTGTAGCACCATTGAAGAAAGATCTCATCATACCCAAACTACAAAAATTCTTAGAGAACTGATATTTAGTTTAACATGTCTGTTGTAGCACCATTGAAGAAAGATCTCATCATACCCAAACT
>NW_013840768.1:0-568 GCF_000517525.1 Limulus polyphemus
TTACGGTCAATCCCACTATTCATTGGTAAAAGAGTTGGTGGTGGATGGTGATGACTAGCTGCCTTTCCTCTAGTCTTACACTGCTAAATTAGGGACGGCTAGCGCAGATAGCCCTCGTGTAGCTTTGCGCGAAATTCAAAACAAACAAACTCACTCAAAAATTACAAATGGTTTGTTAGACTAGTATACAGTACGTTGTAATGCGGAACTGACGTAAAAAAGAAAATATATGGTAAAATAAGTAACAAATAAAGTGCGTAGCTGAAAAGTGAAAATTATACTGTCGTGGAATAAAAATCAGAGACGAGTTTTTGTTTCTCCAAAGTCTCTCCATAATTATTTACGTTATGGAAAGTGTAAAAAGAATGGCAAAGCAGTATCTAAAAAATACGTATTCTGATTTTATAATACGTAACAACCATTTTACTTGGGGGAAACCACAGCTAGGGTTAAACTACAACAGAAATCCCCTTATCCTTGAACTTCTGGATTAACAAAATACACCTTTATTTTATTTCTGTTGTAGTTTAACCCTAGTTGTGGTTTCCCCAAATAAAATGATTGTTAC
>NW_013840769.1:0-395 GCF_000517525.1 Limulus polyphemus
GTGGCTGGGTTTTGATTCAGAGCTGAACCAATCAACATATGTCTTCACACATGTATTATAGGTGTCTCTGTTTCCTCACTCAATTATACTCTGGTTCCTACATCCATGTTGTAGGTTAAGGTGGTTGTACTTGCTGATTAATATGGTTCTTCCTCATACACTATAACAAGGAGGATATTGTGCTAGGGGTGGTTCCTGTTGGATTGGTTTTGAGTGAGATAGTTTACATTTCAGAGACATCTTATCTATGCCGATCATCCGGATGTCGGGTGACCAGATCAGTCAAACAATTTATCACATTGCTTTCATGTGTCCCGTTCATAGCTCAGGAGGTATGAAATTCCTCCGATCTGCTGAACTTGAGGTGACGATGGTATGATCCTCTTTCCTACCCC
>NW_013840770.1:0-394 GCF_000517525.1 Limulus polyphemus
CTGCTACTTATAATGCACATTAGATGTTGTTTACCCCAGCAAGTGGTAAAAACTGCTATTTATAATGCACACTAGATGTTGTTTACCCCCAGCAAGTGGTAAAAACTGTTATATATAATGTACACTAGATGTTGTTTACCCCCAGCAAGTGGTAAAAACTGTTATTTATAATGTACACTACATGTTGTTTACCCCCAGCAAATGGTTATTTATAATGTACACCACATGTTGTTTACCCTCAGCAAGTGGTAAAAACTGTTATATATAATGTACACTACATGTTGTTTACCCCCAGCAAGTGGTAAAAACTGCTATTTATAATGCACACTAGATGTTGTTTACCCCCAGAAAGTGGTAAAAACTGTTATTTATAATGTACACTAGATGTTGTTTA
>NW_013840771.1:0-395 GCF_000517525.1 Limulus polyphemus
TTTGGCACAACTACTCCATGAACACATAGGTGTAACTATAGTTACCGAATGTAAAACCCCTATACTCATCTTTAGCGTTATTTGGTACAACAGCTCCATAAACACCTAAGTATAATTCTAGTTACCGAATTTATAACAACCATACTCATCTTTAGTCTTTCTTGGTACAACTACTCCATGAACACCTAGGGGTAACAATAGTTACCGAATTTATAACCACCATACTCATCTTTAGCGTTATTTGGTACAAAAACTCCCCGAACACCTAGGTGTAACTCTAGTTACCGAATTTATAACTACCATACTCATCTTTAGCCTTATTTGGCACAACTACTCCATGAACACATAGGTGTAACAATAGTTTCCGAATTTATAACCACTATACTCATCTTTAG
>NW_013840772.1:0-395 GCF_000517525.1 Limulus polyphemus
ACTGACATTATTTAGCTGTATTATTAGTATCTTGTAGTTTATCACTGACATTATTTAGCTGTATATTTAGTCTCTTGTAGTTTATCACTGACATTCTTTAGCTGTATCATTAGTATCTTGTAGTTTATCACTGGTATCCTTTAGCTGTATTATTAGTCTCTTGTAGTTTATCACTGACATTATTTAGCTGTATATTTAGTCTCTTGTAGTTTATCACTGGTATCCTTTAGCTGTATTATTAGTCTCTTGTAGTTTATCACTGACATTATTTAGCTGTATTATTAGTATCTTGTAGTTTATCACTGACATACTTTAGCTGTATTATTAGTTTCTTGTAGTTTATCACTGACATTATTTAGCTGTATTATTAGTATCTTGTAGTTTATCACTGGTAT
>NW_013840773.1:0-482 GCF_000517525.1 Limulus polyphemus
TACTCCATGAACACTTAGCAGTAAATCTAGTTACCGAATTCAAAACCACCATATTCATCTTTATCCTTACTTGGTACAACTACTCCATGAACACCTAGGTGTAACTCTATTTACCGAATTTATAACCACCATACTCATCTTTAGCCTTACTTGGTATAACTACTCCATCAACACCTAGGTTTAACTCTAGTTACTGAATGTGTAACCCCATACTGATCTTTAGAGTTATTTGGTGCAACAACTCCACGAATACCTAGGTGTAACTCTAGTTACATAAATTATAACCACCATACTAATCTGTAGCGTTATTTGGCACACCAACTACACGAACACCTAGGTATAACTCTAGTTACCGAA
This sequence comes from Limulus polyphemus, assembly GCF_000517525.1. Lineage (NCBI taxonomy): Eukaryota > Metazoa > Arthropoda > Merostomata > Xiphosura > Limulidae > Limulus > Limulus polyphemus. The sequence continues at coordinate 358 of NW_013840773.1, forward strand.
TTTATAACTACCATACTCATCTTTAGCGTTATTTGGTACGGTAACTAGAGTTACACCTAGGTGTTCCTGGAGTTGTTGAAATTTGTAACCAACATACTCATCTTTAGCGTTATTTGGTACAACAA
>NW_013840774.1:0-395 GCF_000517525.1 Limulus polyphemus
TTCCCTTTTAGCACTACATGTCCTGCACCATTCTTCCACATCTCGCCTCATACCTATCCAGTAAAATCTTTGTTGTAGGTGACTCAATGTCTTCTTAATTCCGAGATGTCCTCCTGTTAAAGTATCATAGGATTGACGCAGCACAACTTCCCGTAACTTTCTCGGTATAACCATTTGCTAAGTCGTCAATTTCCCATTTGTAGTTACCCATCTCCGGAGAAGAATACCATCTTCAAGCTTTAACTGGTCCAATTGTGCCCAATAGTGCTTTGTCACAGGGCTTAGACTAGACACCTTCTCCTAAGCAGGGCACGAAACACTTGCTTTGAAAAAATCAATTATTGGCTTCAAATCTTGATCTTTCTCCTGCTCTGGTTTAGTATCGATACCTGGTT
>NW_013840775.1:0-395 GCF_000517525.1 Limulus polyphemus
TTGATTATGGACATAAATAGGTGTTTGTCAGTTATCTAAATTTGTTATATCATATTATGCAGGTTGAGCATTTCCATGTTAAACTAACTTTCAAACTTAATAACTCACGAGAGGCTAATGGCTGAATATTATATGAAACGTGTACCCCCGATCGTGGTTGAATATAGCATGAGATGTGTACCCCAGATCGTGGTTGCAGATAATATGAGATGTGTACCCCCGATCGTGGTTGAAGATAATATGAGATGTGTACCCCCGATCGTGGTTGAATATAATATGAGATGTATACCCCGATCGTGGTTGAATATGATATGAGATATGTACCCCCGATCGTGGTTGAAGATAATATGAGATGTGTACCCCAGATCGTGGTTGAAGATAATATGAGATGTGTA
>NW_013840776.1:0-393 GCF_000517525.1 Limulus polyphemus
CTGGGCCTCACCTTCATCAGTATCTGTGTTACAGGTAACAAATCGAACAATAGTCTGGGCCTCACCTTCATCAGTATCTGTGTTACAGGTAACAAATCGAACAATAGTCTGGGCCTTCACCTTCATCAGTATCTGTGTTACAGGTAACAAATCGAACAATAGACTGGGCCTCACCTTCATCAGTATCTGTGTTACAGGTAACAAATCGAACAATAGACTGGGCCTCACCTTTATCAGTATCTGTGTTACAGGTAACAAATCAAACAGTAGACTGGGCCTCACCTTCATCAGTGTCTGTGTTACATATAACAAATCGAACAATAGACTGGGCCTCACCTTCATCAGTATCTGTGTTACATATAACAAATCGAACAATAGACTGTGCCTCACCTT
>NW_013840777.1:0-395 GCF_000517525.1 Limulus polyphemus
AAAATCTTGCCTTACAAATATTTCTACATTCTTTGAAAAGGTTACTGCTTATGTAGATGAGAGTAAGGGTGTAGCTTTGGTGTATTTGGATTTTCAGAAATCATTTGACAATATGCCACATAAAAGGCTTCTAAAAAATATCTCTATAGGTGTGGGGGGTAAGTTAGCAAATTGGAGAGAAGAGTGGCTGGATGGAAGAAAGCAGAGGGCTGTTACAAATGGAGTTCAGTCAAACTGGATTAATGTCACAAGTGGGGTACCTCAGGGCTCAGTCTTAGGACCTTTGATCTTTTTGAGTTAAATCAATGACATAGAAGGAATAGTCAATAAATTACTTAAATTTGCAGATGTTATTAAGGGCTTGGGTGTGGCTAGCTGTGAAGAGGATGCTGCTG
>NW_013840778.1:0-477 GCF_000517525.1 Limulus polyphemus
CCGAATATAACTTTACCAATACACTCAACTTCAACAATCGCGCTAAACAAACGCTATAACAACGAACGTCAATAATACTTCTGACTGCAGTTCAATTACTCACTATCTACGCACACATTACATTACCGCGTCACGTTGTCCCCTCTTATATATACCCGCCTACCCTATATCTAGTAAGAACTAGAACATTCGCCAAAGTATAGGATAATTCTAGAAAGTAGAGAGCGTGAGAATCACATGATCTCGATGACGCAACAATACGTTTTTGCACAGCATCGGAAAAATAACTTCTCAGAAGTGTTTCTGTTTAAGACAGGTAGAGATTAAAGGCTTCAGAGATAATGTTCCATTGAAAACTTTAATAATTCACATGGAGATTTGAACCTGTATTCATGAAGTGGGAGCTATGTTTTAACTTAGATGTTAGTCAGAGCACGCATGATGCTAAATATAAGTAAGTTTATAAAAATAGTCCTC
>NW_013840779.1:0-395 GCF_000517525.1 Limulus polyphemus
GGAGGGAAAAGAAAAGAAACAAGAAGAACGAGAAAAGAAACAAGAAGAGAAATTACAGCAGTTGTTAGAGGAGAAAGAAAATAAACAAGAAGAACGAGAAAAGAAACAAGAAGAGAGACTACAGCAGTGGCAACTGGAACAAGAAAGGAAACAAGAAGTACAAATGGAAAACATTAGTAAATTTAAAAGCGAATTAGATACGTTAAAGGATGATCTATTGTCTTTTACACAAGGAGGATACATTGACCATCGACTTAAACAGCCCCAGACAATCGCAAGCCCCTTACAGAGCCCGCAGCTAAACCCTAATGCAGACATATTCAGTCCCGTTTGAAGTCACATCCCAGATATGAATGTCAGTAATAGGAGTGATCCAGTGCGGAGGAGGCCCCAGG
>NW_013840780.1:0-395 GCF_000517525.1 Limulus polyphemus
GTGGAGGGAGTAAGACATCCCAGTCATCTTGGCGGCTATTACAAAACTTTGCCAATTCCTGTCCCACTGTCCAGTTGTACATTTCTACCATCCCATCGGACTGTGGGTGAAGTGGCGTTGTCCTGGTCTTTCGGATGCCAAACAACTTGCAGCATTCAAGGAACACAGCTGATTCGAAGTCACGGCCTTGATCTGAATGCAGTTCATATGGCATACCAAATCTGAAGAAGAAAGCAGTAATAGCCGAAGCTACAGTTGTAGCTTCCGGATTTGGTATTGCATATGCCTCAGGCCACTGGGTGAAATAATCCATCACCACACAAATGTACTTGTTTCCAGCACGAGTTTGGGGCAGAGGAACAGCAATGTCAATGGCTACTCTTTCCATTGGTGTG
>NW_013840781.1:0-394 GCF_000517525.1 Limulus polyphemus
TACAAATATTGTTGTAAATAATACTATACAACAGAATACCTACAGCTCAATCGGAGCGGCCTGCTACACTGCATGTGTCCTTGGTATAGGAAGGTCTGGCTATTAGTCGATTGATTCCAAAAGTCTGAAACAAGCAGACATTATTATAACTCAAGGTTGAGTCTGGAGAAAAAAATAGAGCCGCGAGTAAACAAGGACCGTCACTCGTGCGATCCAACAGTCTGGGGTGTCACTATTTGGTTGAATGGAAACTAAAACACGGTGGTTATAAATGGTGTCACTATTTGTTTGGTTGAATGGAAACTAAAACACGATGGTTATAAATGGTATCACTGTTTGTTTGGTTGAATGGAAACTAAAACACGATGGTTATAAATGGTGTCACTGTTTGGTT
>NW_013840782.1:0-407 GCF_000517525.1 Limulus polyphemus
ATTAGGTATAATTACTAATATTATTATACTATTCTACCCACCAAGTGTGCTGCCATTACATTCCTCGTACTAGTCATGCTGATTAGGTATAATTACAATTATTATTATATTATGCTCTAAACCAAGTGTGCTGTCATTACATTCCTTGTACTAGTCATGCTGATTAGGTATAATTACTAATATTATTATAGTATTCTACCCACCAAGTGTGCTGCCATTACATTCCTCGTACTAGTCATGCTGATTAGGTATAATTACAAATATTATTATAGTGTGCTGTCATTACATTCCTTGTATTAGTCATTCTGATTAGGTATAATTACTAATATTATTATAGTATACTACCCACCAAGTGTACTACCATTACATTCCTTGTACTAGTCATGCTGATTAGGTATAATTACTAA
>NW_013840783.1:0-393 GCF_000517525.1 Limulus polyphemus
TTCGTACTATTTACACATGCTACACATAACCGGGGTAAGACACTGGACAATCTTCGGTTCATAGTTCGTACTATTTACACATGCCACACACAACCAGGGTAAGACACTGAACAATCTTCGGTTCATAGTTCGTACTATTTACACATGCTACACATAACCGGGGTAAGACACTGAACAATCTCTGATTCATACCACAAACACATGCACTACATAACTAGGGTACTTCACTGAACAATCTCTGATTCATACCACAAACACATGCACTACATAACTAGGGTACTTCACTGAACAATCTCTGATTCATACTACATACACGTGCTACATAACTAGTGTAATTTACTAAACAATCTCTGGTTCATACTACAAACATGTGCACTAGATAACTAGATAATC
>NW_013840784.1:0-393 GCF_000517525.1 Limulus polyphemus
AAAGATCTCGAGATAAAACTGATGCTTACATACCCATCATGAAAAAATTAAAAGCTTTAATAAAACAGTAACACCTTCTGACCAACATTATAACATATACACTATCATACCAAAGGTCATGGGACACATCTCTGATTGCAGAAAAATGGGTGTGACTACAAAATATGCAAATACTTTGGCCTATAAAGGTGATCAACCTATAAAGGATGCCTGGAGAATGCTCATAACCGAGTGTGTTGTCCCATTAGTGAAGTTTGGAGGTGGCGGTATCATGGTCTGGGGGGGTGCTTCTTGTGGTATGGACTAAGTCCACTGGTCGCAGTGCATGGATCCATGAATGCTGAGTTCTACATTGATGCTCTGAACAATCCTGTGTGTCCTATATTGATGTCC
>NW_013840785.1:0-480 GCF_000517525.1 Limulus polyphemus
TTCGGTAAGCAAGCTATGTACAGTGTATACTGCTTACCGAAGTAGTTAAGCTATGTACAGTGTATACTAACTACTTCGATAACCTAGTTATGTACAATGTATACAAACTACTTCGGTAAGCAAGCTATGTACAGTGTATACTAACTACTTCGGTAAGCAAGCTATGTACAGTGTATACTAACTACTTCAGTAAGCAAGCTATGTACAGTGTATACTAACTACTTCGGTAAGCAAGCTATGTGCAATGTATACTCACTACTTCGGTAAGCAAGCTATGTACAGTGTATACTAACTACTTCGATAAGTTAGTTATGTACAATGTATACTAACTACTTCGATAAGCAAGTTATGTACAGTGTATACTAACTACTTCGGTAAGCAAGCTATGTACAGTGTATACTAACTACTTCGATAACCTAGTTATGTACAATGTATACTAACTACTTCGGTAAGCAAGCTATGTACAATGTATACTAACTA
>NW_013840786.1:0-396 GCF_000517525.1 Limulus polyphemus
TGTGATAAAGCACTATTGGGCACAATGGGACCAGTTGAAGCTTGAAGGTGGTATTCTTGTCCGGAGATGGGAAACTACATATGGGAAAGTGACGACTTGGCAAACAGTTATACTGAGGAAGTTATGCTGCGTCAATCCCATGATAATTTAACAGGGGACATCTCAGAATCAAGAAGACATTGAGTCACATACGACAAAGATTTTACTAAATATGTATGAGATGTGGAAGAATGTTGCAGGACATGCAGTACATGTAGTGCTAAAAGGGAACCCAAGCATAAGGGATGCCCACCTTATGAAGAGTTGCCTGTAAATGTGCCAGAGTCTGTGAAAGTGTTATCGGAAAAGATAGATGATATTCACCATCAAGTGCGTTCAAACTTGAAGACGTCTACT
>NW_013840787.1:0-395 GCF_000517525.1 Limulus polyphemus
GTACCAAGTAAGGCAAAAGATGAATATGGTGGTTATAAATTCGGTAACTAGAGTTACATCTAAGTGTTCATGGAGTAGTTGTACCAAGTAAGGCTAAAAATGATTATGGTGGTTATAAATTCTGTAACTAGAGTTAAACCTAAGTGTTCATTGAGTAGTTGTACCAAGTAAGACTAATGATGAGTATAGTGGTTATAAATTCTGTAACTAGAGTTACACCTAGGTTTTCATGAAGTAGTTGTACCAAGTAAGGTAAAAAATGAGAATGGTGGTTATAAATTCGGTAACTAGAGTTACAACTAAGTGTTCATGGAGTAGTTGTACCAAGTAAGGCTAAAGACGAGTATGTTTGTTAAATATTCAGTAACTAGAGTTACACCTAGGTGTTCATGCAG
>NW_013840788.1:0-395 GCF_000517525.1 Limulus polyphemus
AGTAGCCTTACTATATACACAAAATACAAATATATATAATATCTAATATACTGTACCCCCTAATGCTAAAACCTGGTTTACAATAATCGTGGTGAGCACATCACAGATAGCTCATTATATAGTTTTGTGTTTAACAACAAACAAACTTATGTGCCGGACGCCACTGCCAACAAGCCTGTCGTTCAACATCAGAACTCATTATTTCGGCTGGGAATGTAAGACTAAATCTCGGTAGAAACGATATTTATATCATATAATAAACATTCTGGGCAAAGCCAATACTGAAGTCAGACCGTGAAGTCCAGAATACAGTGACCACAGACTACCTGAACCTCATATCTTATATAAAATGAACACTAACTATGAATACATAATTTTGTTTTCCATTATATATT
>NW_013840789.1:0-562 GCF_000517525.1 Limulus polyphemus
ATAATATACAAATAACTGGCGAGATGACCAATTGTTTGTGTTCCTTTAACTTATAAAGAGATAAACTAAAAGGGTGCAATCATAAGTACGTAGTACTTATAGTAGGAATGGGGCGGATATACCATACATGCAATACAAACTATTTACTCATTTAGACCTTCAACAATTAAATAATAAATATTCAAAAGTATTTGGAGGACACAGTTAGATGGTAAACAAACCACATACAAAATTACAAGTCATAGAACCACTTGAGAAAGTCAGCAGAGCAGATACAAATACTTCACAAAACCACAAATTTCTCAATCTCACTGACTGACTGACATTGTTTAACGCTTCTAGCTGTGTAACAACAGACTTACCATAGTTATAAGTGCACCAATAGCAAAATAGCACAATTTCACTGATTGACTGACATTGTTGAACGCTTCTAGCTGTGTAACAAACAGACTTACCATAGTTATAAGTGCACCAATAGTAAAATAGCACAAGGACAACGTGCTAGTGCTAGCGTGAAGTAGTTACTTGAGTTAATTAACTAATTTATCAACCCTTGGTATAT
>NW_013840790.1:0-394 GCF_000517525.1 Limulus polyphemus
ATACGTGGATTAGCATTGTTTGTACAACAAAACAATTCACATGTCAAACAACATGTTCTGTGAGCTAAAGATAAGTCGAACAGCATTGTTTGTACAGCAAAACAATTCACATGTAAAGGATCTTTTTAATTGAGCTAAAGATAAAAGGACCAGCATTGTTTGTAGAACAAAACAATTCACATGTCAATGAACATGGTCAGGGAGCTAAAGATACGTGGACTAGCATTGTTTGTACAACAAAACAAATAACATGTCAAACAACATGTTCTGTGAGCTAAAGATACATGGACTAGCATTGTTTGTACAACAAAACAATTCACATGTCAATGAACATGTTCAGGGAGCTAAAGATACGTGGACTAGCATTGTTTGTACAACAAAACAATTCACATGT
>NW_013840791.1:0-389 GCF_000517525.1 Limulus polyphemus
CAAAGTAAGGCTAAAGATTATTATGGTGGTTATAAATTCTATAACTAGATTTTCACCTAGGTGTTCGTGGAGTTTTTGTATCAAATAACGCTAAAGATTAGTAAAGGGGTTAAACATTCGGTAACTAGAGTTACACCAAGGTGTTCATGGAGTTATTGTACCAAGTAAGGCTAAAGATGAGTATGGTGGTTATAAATTCGGTAACTAGAGTTACACCTAGGTATTTATGGAGTAGTTGTACCAAGTAAGGCTAAAATGAGTATGGTGGTTATAAATTCTGTAACTAGAGTTACACCTAGGTGTTGATGGAGTAGTTGTACCAAGTAAGGCTAAAGATGAGTCTGGTGGTTATAATTCGGAACTAGAGTTACACCTAAGTGTTGATGGAG
>NW_013840792.1:0-659 GCF_000517525.1 Limulus polyphemus
TGCTACAATAAGTAATACACCACTATAAAAATAGTAACAGCTACGTATACTGCTACAATAAGTAATACACAACTATAAAAATAGTGACAGTTCCGTATAATGCTACAATAAGTAATACACCACTATAAAAATAGTAACAACTACGTATACTGCTACAATAAGTGATACACAACTATAAAAATAGTGACAGTTCCGTATAATGCTACAATAAGTAATACACCACTATAAAAATAGTAACAGTTACGTATACTGCTACAATAAGTGATACACCACTATAAAAATAGTAACAGTTATGTATACTGCTACAATAAGTGATACACCACTATAAAAATAGTAACAACTACGTATACTGCTACAATAAGTGACACACCACTATAAAAATAGTGACAGCTACGTATACTGCTACAATAAGTGATACACCACTATAAAAATAGTAACAGCTACGTATACTGCTACAATAAGTAATACACCACTATAAAAATGTAACAACTACGTATACTGCTACAATAAGTAATACACCACTATAAAAATAGTAACAGCTACGTATACTGCTACAATAAGTGACACACCACTATAAAAATGTGACAGCTACGTACACTGCTACAATAAGTGATACACCATATAAAAATGTAACAGCTACGTATACTGCTACAATAAGT
>NW_013840793.1:0-827 GCF_000517525.1 Limulus polyphemus
TTTTTATTGACAGTACACAGTATCCAAGATTTAACTGTCTTCTTATTGTACTGTCAAAAAGAAGACACAAGATTTAACGATACTGTGTACTGTCAATAAGAAGACACAAGATTTAACGATACTGTGTACTGTCGATAAGAAGACACAATATTCAACGATAGTGTGTACTGTCAGTAAGAAAACACAAGATTTAACAATAATGTGTCCTGTCAATAAGAAGACATAAGATTTAACGATACTGTGTACTGTCAATAAGAAGACAAGATTTAACGATACTGTGTACTGTCAATAAGAAGACACAAGATTTAACGATACTGTGTACTGTCAATAAGAAGTCACAAGATCTAACGATACTGTGTACTGTCAATAAGAAGACACAAGATTTAACGATACTTTGTACTGTCAAGAAGAAGACACAAGACTTAACAATACTGTGTACTCTCCAAGATTTAACGATACTGTTACTCTCAATAAGAAGACAGATTTAACAATACTGTGTCAGTAAGAAAACACAAGATATAAGAATAATGTGTCCTGTCAATAAGAAGACACAAGATTTAACGATACTGTGTACTGTCAATAAAAAGATACAAGATTTAACGATACTGTGTTCTGTCAATAAGAAAACACAAGATTTATAAATACTGTGTACTATCAATAAGAACACAAAAGATTTAACGATACTGTGTACTGTCAAATTAAAAGATACAAGATTTAACGATACTGTGTACTGTCAATAAGAAGACACAAGATTTCACGATACTGTGTACTGTCCATAAGAAGACACAAACAATATTCAACGATAATGTGTACTGGTCTTCTTATTG
>NW_013840794.1:0-395 GCF_000517525.1 Limulus polyphemus
GGAGAATTGTGTTATACAGTCAGCTCACATCTGATAACAGTTATACCAGAGTTGTGTTATACAGTCAGCTCACATCTGATAACAGTTATACCAGAGTTGTGTTATACAGTCAGCTCACATCTGATAACAGTTATACCAGAGTTGTGTTGCACAGTCAGCTCACATCTGATAACAGTTATACCAGAGTTGTGTTATACAGTCAGCTCACATCTGATAACAGTTATACCAGATTTGTGTTATACAGTCAGCTCACATCTGATAACATTTATACCAGATTTGTGTTATACAGTCACACATCTGATAACAGTTATACCAGAGTTGTATTATACAGTCAGCTCACATCTGATAACAGTCATACCAGAGTTGTTTTGTACAGTCAGCTCACATCTGATAAC
>NW_013840795.1:0-395 GCF_000517525.1 Limulus polyphemus
ATAGTGGCTGGCAGGTCTTTTAATACAGATGGATAGTGGCTGGTAGGTCTTTCGTTATATATGGATAGTGACTGGAAGGTATTTAATAATAGATGGATAGTGACTGGTAGGTCTTTTATTATATATGGATAGTGGTTGGTAGATCTTTTATCATAGATGGATAGTGACTCGTAGGTCTTTAATGGTAGATAAATAGTGACTGGTAGGTCTTTTATTATAGATGGATAGTGACTGGTAGGTCTTTAATGATAAATGGATACTGACTGGTAGGTCTTTAATAATAGATGGATAGTGACTGGTAGGTCTTTTATTATAGATGGATGGTAACTGGTAGGTCTGATATTATACATGGATAAGGAGTATTAGATTTTATATTATAGTTGGATAGTGACTGG
>NW_013840796.1:0-395 GCF_000517525.1 Limulus polyphemus
GTTTCACTATATACACTAATTATATAACATCTATATTAGGTCAACTATATACTCTAGTTATGTAACATCTATATTTGTTTCACTATATACACTAATTATATAACATCTATATTAGGTCAACTATATACTCTAGTTATGTAACATCTATATTTGTTTCACTATATACACTAATTATATAACATCTATATTAGGTCAACTATATACACTAATTATGTAACATCTATATTAGGTCAACTATATGCACTAGTTATGTAACATCTATATTTGGTCAACTATATACACTAGTTATGTAACATCTATATTAGGTCAACTATATACACTAATTATGTAATATCTATATAAGGTCAACTATATACACTAATTATGTAACATCTATATAAGGTCAACTATATACA
>NW_013840797.1:0-659 GCF_000517525.1 Limulus polyphemus
CATACCATGTAGAAAACTACTCCAGAACAATAGCATTAAAAGGTTTTCATACCGTGTAGAAAACTACTCCAGAACAATAACACTAAAAGGTTTTCATACCGTGTAGAAAACTACTCTAGAACAATAACATTAAAAGGTTTACATACCGTGTAGAAAACTACTCCAGAACAATAACATTAAAAGGTTTTCATACCGTGTAGAAAACTACTCTAGAACAATAACATTAAAAGGTATACATACCGTGTAGAAAACTACTCTAGAACAATAACATTAAAAGGTTTTCATACCGTGTAGAAAACTACTCTAGAACAATAACATTAAAAGGTTTACATACCGTGTAGAAAACTACTCCAGAACAATACATTAAAAGGTTTACATACCGTGTAGAAAACTACTCTAGAACAATAACATTAAAAGGTTTACATACCGTGTAGAAAACTACTCTAGAACAATAACATTAAAAGGTTTACATACCATGTAGAAAACTACTCCAGAACAATAACATTAAAAGGTTTACATACCGGGTAGAAAACTACTCCAGAACAATAACATTAAAAGGTTTACATACCATGTAGAAAACTACTCTAGAACAATAACATTAAAAGGTTTACATACCGTGTAGAAAACTACTCTAGAACAATAACATTAAAAGGTTTACG
>NW_013840798.1:0-803 GCF_000517525.1 Limulus polyphemus
CCGAATTTGTAACCAACATACTCATCTTTAGCTTTATTTAGTACAAAAACTCCACTAACACCTAGGTATAACTCTAGTTATCGAATTTATAACCACCATACTCATCTTTAGCCTTACTTGGTACAACTACTCCATAAACACCTAGGTATAACTCTAGTTACCGAATTTATAATCACCATACTCATCTTTAGCCTTACTTGGTACAATTACTCCATGAACACTTAGGTGTAACTATAGTTACCGAATTTATAACCACCATACTCATCTTTAGCGTTATTTGGTTCAACAACTCCACGAAATCCTAGGTGTAACTCTAGTTACTGAATTTATAACCACCATACTCATCTTTAGCCTTACTTGGTACAAAAACTCTACGAACACCTAGATGTAACTATAGTTACCGAATTTATATGAGTATGGTGGTTTAGGTGTAACTCTAGTTACCGAATTTATAACCACCATACTCATCTTTAGCGTTATTTGGTACAACTAGTTACCGAATTCATAACCACCATACTCATATTTAGCCTTACATGGTACAACTACTAAATGAACACCTAGGTGTAACTCTAGTTACAGAATTTTTAACCACCATACTCATCTTTAGTCTTACTTGGTACAACTACTTCATGAACACTTACGTTTAACTCGAGTTACCGAATTTCTAACCACCATATTCATCTTTAGCCTTACTTGGTACAACAACTCCACGAACACCTTGGTGTAACTCTAGTTACCGAATTTATAACCCCCATACTAATCTTTTGCGTTATTTGGTTCTACAACTCAACGAACACTTAGGT
>NW_013840799.1:0-278 GCF_000517525.1 Limulus polyphemus
TTACACTATGTAGAGTATTTACTACACCAGGGAAAGGTACAATATGTCGAGTACTTACTACAAAAGGGATAGGGTACACTAAGTAGAGTATTTACTGCACCAGGGATAGGTACAATATGTAGAGTATTTACTACACCATGAATAGGGTACACTATGTAGAGTATTTACTGCACCAGGTATAGGGTACTGTATGTAGAGTATTCACTGCACCAGGGATAGGGTACACTATGTAGAGTATTTACTTTACAAGGTATAGGGTACACTATGTAGAGTATTTA
>NW_013840800.1:0-395 GCF_000517525.1 Limulus polyphemus
CCTATATACAAGTGGATTTACACATTTCGTTGTCTACGATTACAATTCGTTTGTATTGTGCTAGAAATATTATATTTAAAGAAGTACTGTTACGATAAAGATATTAATTTGGCCAGAAATGTTTTGCGGGTCTCAGCTAGTTGGTATTATTGGAAAGTAACCTATATTAATATACATTTTTGAGTTCAGTTTGAATGCAATTTTAATCTTTAGTTGTGATATCTTAAGGCTACAGTAATGAAAACAATTTTCTTTAATAGAAGAATTTGATGACTAATTAAATTTCTCAAAACTTTTTAAATCAAATAATGGTCCATAATTCACTAAAGCCCGGCATGGCCAGGTGGATAAGGCGCTCGACTCACAATCTGAGGGTCGCAGGTTCGAATCCGCAT
>NW_013840801.1:0-391 GCF_000517525.1 Limulus polyphemus
TAATATGTACTGTCAATAAGAAGATACAAGATTTAACAATACTGTGTCCTGTCAATAAGAAGATACAGGATTTTTCAATACTGTGTCCTGTCAATAAGAAGATACACGATTTATTAATACTGTGTACTGTCAATAAGAAGACACAAAATTTAACAATATTGTATCTTGTCAATAAGAAGATAAAGGATTTATCAATACTGTGTACTGTCAATAAGAAGACACAAGATTTAACGATAATGTGTACTATCATAACAAGTCATAAGATTTAATGATACTGTGTACTATCAATAACAAGCCACAAGATTTAACAGTACTGTGTCGTGTCAATAAGAAGATACAGGATTTATCAATAATATGTACTGTCAATAAGAAGATACAGGACTTATCAATA
>NW_013840802.1:0-362 GCF_000517525.1 Limulus polyphemus
CAAAGTTCAACTTATTTGGGAAAAAATAATATATTTATAAATATACAAGCCCGTATCGTCATGTATTAAAACTGAAACTTATAAATTGGAACGAAATAACAATAATGATAATATTGATTTGAACATGCAACAATATATATTTCTCGGCTAATAATACTGCTAACAATATCACCAAAACGAAAAAGAAAAAAAAATAAACTTGTAAATGAAAGATTTTCCTCCCCATTCCTATTAGTTTGTTCATTTCATATTTTTATCACAAATATTTACACCTATTAGTTTTTGCTTTCGCTAACTTTCTTAGTGTAAAGAATAATATAGTTTGAACAGATTGAACAATTATATAACTAAGTTAAAAAATA
>NW_013840803.1:0-394 GCF_000517525.1 Limulus polyphemus
GTCCATATTTGGAACAACCTTTTTATATGGAATGCTACTAATTGTTTGTTTGTTGTTTATATCAACATTTATACTCCATGGTTTAGTACATATTTGGGACAACCTTTTATTATATGGAATAATACTAATTGTTTGTTTGTTGTTTATATCAACATTTATACTCCATGGTTTAGTCCATATTTGGAACAACCTTTTATTATATGGAATGCTACTAATTGTTTGTTTGTTGTTTATATCAACATTTATACCCCATGGTTTAATCCATATTTGGGACAACCTTTTATTATATGGAATAATACTAATTGTTTGTTTGTTGTTTATATCAACATTTATACCCCATGGTTTAATCCATATTTTTATATGGAATGCTACTAATTGTTTGTTTGTTGTTTAT
>NW_013840804.1:0-497 GCF_000517525.1 Limulus polyphemus
GTATTGTATATTAACCAGTCTATCTAACAGTGTTTACTCAACTAGTGTATATTAATCTTATAGTAAATAACAATATATACTCGAGTATTGTATATTAACCAGTCTATCTAACAGTGTTTACTCAACTAGTGTATATTAATCTTATAGTAGATAACAATATATACTCGAGTATTGTATATTAACCAGTCTATCTAACAGTGTTTACTCAACTAGTGTATATTAATCTTATAGTAGATAACAATATATACTCGAGTATTGTATATTAAACAGTCTATCACTGTTAATTTACTCAACTAGTGTATATTAATCTTATAGTAGATAACAATATATATTCGAGTATTGTACATAAATTAAACAGTCTGTCTAACAGTGTTTACTCAACTAGTGTATATTAATCTTATAGTAAATAACAATATATACTCGAGTATTGTATATTAAACAGTCTATCTAACAGTGTTTACTTATCTAGTGTATATATATTAACCAGTCTATCTAGC
>NW_013840805.1:0-415 GCF_000517525.1 Limulus polyphemus
AAGACACAAGATTTAACAAAACTGTGTACTGTCAATTAGAAGACACAAGATTTAACGATACTGTGTAAAGTCAAAATAGAAAACACAAGATTTAACGATACTGTGTAATGTTAATTAGAAAACACAATATTTAACAAAACTGTGTACTGCCAATATGAAGACACACGATTTAGCAATACTGTGTACTATCAATAAAAAGACACAAGATTTAACTATACTGTGTACTGTCAATAAGAAGACAAAAGATTTAACAATATTGTGTCTTTCAATAAGAAGACACAAGATTTAACAAAACTGTGTACTGTCAATAAGAAGACACACGATTTAGCAATACTGTGTACTGTCAAAAAAGAAGGCACAAGATTTAACGACACTGTGTAATGTCAATTAGAAGACACAATATTTAACAAAACTG
>NW_013840806.1:0-406 GCF_000517525.1 Limulus polyphemus
AAAAACGCTACAGATGAGTATGGTGGTTACAAATTCGGTAACTAGATTTACACCTAGGTGTTCGTGGAGTTGTTGTACTAAATAACGCTAAAGATGAGTATGGTGGTTATAAATTCGGTAACTAGAGTTACACCTAGGTGTTCGTGGGGTTGTTGTACCAAATAATGCTAAAGACGAGTATGTTGGTTACAAATTCGGTGTAACTCTAGTTACCCTTTAGCGTTATTTGGTACACCAACTCCACGAACACCTATATATAACCACCATACTCATTAACTCTAGTTACCGAACACTTAGGTATTCGTGGAGTTGTTGTACCAAATAATGTTAAAGACGAGTATGTTGGTTACAAATTCGGTAACTAGAGTTACACCTAGGTGTTCGTGGAGTTGGTGTACCAAATAAC
>NW_013840807.1:0-395 GCF_000517525.1 Limulus polyphemus
CGTGTATGTCTGTTTCATATAAGTCATGTAAATTCACTCATGTGGTGTGAACAGTTTTTCTGGTTGATATAGTTATATCAACCTATACAAACCCATTTCATTTCTGTACAGAAGGATTCTGCAAAGGAAAATAAATTCCACGTTTTGTCTTAGATGTTAACATGTCAGCTTGCAAGGAGACTGGCGTTATTTATGTAGTTTGATCTTCAAGCACAAATATGGAAATGTTCTTTTTTTCTTCTCAATCTCACTTGATATAGATCTCCCATATGTTGTTGGCAGAGATTTGTCCTGATTGGTTCCATAGTGTTTCTTCAGATTCTTCGTGATCATGTACACTGTCTTTGCTTCAGTAGCAAACCTCTCTCTGTACTCTAGTTTGTCATACCTTGTGA
>NW_013840808.1:0-395 GCF_000517525.1 Limulus polyphemus
AAATCGTGTGAGTAAAAAATGGAATGGAAGCTTTCCAGGGTTGGGATCATAGGATCCTACTGAGAACATTTTTGCTGTGGGGGAAACGTGAGTGCCCCGAGAAAACCTACTTTCACGGCCGGGGCGCCGAAAATAATATTTCCCGATCGTATCCGGTGGACGCTGAATTGAAGAGAAAATGTAAAGGTTAGTATACATTAGGTATAATAGATCATTTAAAAAAAGGCTTGGATGGTGGGAAGTTGATGGTAATGCTGGAACCGTCTGGTGGTAATCTTCTTCGAAGACTGGTTCTTGTACGTCGGAATAAAAATGTTGAGAACACAAGAACTGGTACTGGAAGTTTTCGTCGAACGCGAAATCGTAGGGTGAATGAGACTGTCTGGATGATGAGC
>NW_013840809.1:0-395 GCF_000517525.1 Limulus polyphemus
GTCACATTATAACGCCCCCACGGCTGAAAGGGCGAGCATATTTGGCGTGACGGGGATTCGAACCCGCGACTCTCAGATTGCGAGTCGAGTGCCCTAACCACCTGGCCATGCCGGGCCTTTCAACCCGGTGCATGACCAGTTCAGAGACTCTTAGGTCGAGACACAGCCATTTCTAATTGAAAACGGCCGAGTAGAAGAAAAGTGGGCCAGGCGTGGCTCAAAAATGAGCATGACTGAACCATAACCCGAAGATTAAAACTTCGTGGCAAACACACAACCTGCACTTTGGAGCCATGAGTGTGTTATAAGAGCGATGGTAAAATTCCACTATACAAGAGGAGCCCAAGCGTTGGCGGTGAGTGCTGTTGACTAGCGGCTTTCCGTCTAGTCTATCG
>NW_013840810.1:0-820 GCF_000517525.1 Limulus polyphemus
TTAGTTTTGTTAAATAGCTTCTACTAGAGAATCTAAACTGTGGTGTTATGTTCAGTTTTGTTAAATAGCTTCTACTAGAGAATCTAAACTGTAATGTTATGTTCAGTTTTGTTAAATAGCTTCTACTAGAGAATCTAAACTGTGATGTTCTGTTTTGTTAAGTAGTTTTTACTAGAGAATCTAAACTGTGGTGTTATGTTCAGTTTTGTTAAATAGCTTCTACTAGAGAATCTAAACTGTGATGTTATGTTCAGTTTTGTTAAATAGCTTCTACTAGAGAATCTAAACTGTGATGTTATGTTCTGTTTTGTTAAATAGTTTTTACTAGAGAATCTAAACTGTGATGTTATGTTCTGTTTTGTTAAATAGCTTCTACTGGAGAATCTAAACTGTGATGTTATGTTCAGTTTTGTTAAATAGCTTCTACTAGAGAATCTAAACTGTGATGTTATGTTCAGTTTTGTTAAATAGCTTCTACTAGAGAATCTAAGCTGTGGTGTTATGTTCAGTTTTGTTAAATAGCTTCTACTAGAGAATCTAAACTGTGATGTTATGTTCAGTTTTGTTAAATAGCTTCTACTAGAGAATCTAAACTGTGATGTTATGTTCAGTTTTGTTAAATAGCTTCTACTAGAGAATCTAAGCTGTGGTGTTATGTTCAGTTTTGTTAAATAGCTTCTACTGGAGAATCTAAACTGGTGTTATGTTCTGTTTTGTTAAATAGCTTCTACTAGAGAATCTAAACTGTGGTGTTATGTTCAGTTTTGTTAAATAGCTTCTACTAGAGAATCTAAACTGTGATGTTATGTTTAGTTTTGTT
>NW_013840811.1:0-394 GCF_000517525.1 Limulus polyphemus
TGACACTACAACTAGGGTGGACATATTGCATGATAATAGCTGTAAACAACATCTTGGTGTATGATGACACTAGAACTAGGGTGGACTTATTGTATGATAATAGCTATAAACAACATATGATGACACTAGAACTAGGGTGGACATATTGTATGATAATAGCTATTAACAATATATAATGATACTAGAACTAGGGTCGACATATTGTATGATAATAGCTATAAACAACATATGATGACACTAGAACTAGGGTGGACATATTGTATGATAATAGTTATAAATAATATACAATGACACTAGAACTACAGTAAACATATTCTATGATAATAGCTATAAACAATATATAATGACACTACAACTAGGGTGGTCATATTGTATGATCATAGCTATAAACAAC
>NW_013840812.1:0-571 GCF_000517525.1 Limulus polyphemus
CGAACTGTATCTGGATATACAGTATGTTATTAAACCAAAACTAGGGGGTGCTGGGAAAACACACGAACCGTATCTAGATATACAGTATGTTATTAAACCAAAACTAGGGGATGCTGGGAAAAACACACGAACCGTATCTGGATATACAGTATGTTATTAAACCAAAACTAGGGGATGCTGGGAAAAAAACACGAACCGTATCTAGATATACAGTATGTTATTAAACCAAAACTAGGGGATGCTGGGAAAACACACGAACCGTATCTAGATATACAGTATGTTATCAAACCAAAACTAGGGGATGCTGGGAAAAATACACGAACCGTATCTAGATATACAGTATGTTATTAAACCAAAACTAGGGGGTGATGATGGGAAAAACACACGAATCGTATCTAGATATACAGTGTGTTATTAAACCAAAACTAGGGGATGCTGGGAAAAACACACGAACCGTATCTAGATATACAGTATGTTATTAAACCAAACTAGGGGATGATGATGGGAAAAACACACGAACCGTATCTAGATATACAGTATGTTATTAAACCAAACTAGGGGATGATGATGG
>NW_013840813.1:0-1167 GCF_000517525.1 Limulus polyphemus
GTGACTTTTGTTCAGAAACCCCTTTAACATATTATCGTCTTATTTATTTGTTTTCTCTTGGTTGTCGAGGATGCATAATTAATTAATTAAATTATCGCATACTCTTGCAAAAGAAAATAAGTGTTGGTAGAATATTCCAGAATAAGGTAGACTTCAACCTGTACAACTGAAACTAGTCGATAACTCTGGTCCTTTTATAGAACCTAAATAATCAAGAATCTGAAGAAAATAAAACTATTTGAAGACTCCTTCCATTACGGAATACGTAATTCAACGTTCATTTGACAATCAACAGGCACGGGAAGATTAGAAATATAGATTTACAAGGCAGAAATAATGGAACAGGTTAAAGCATATTCTCTGAATTTTGAACCATATCAATTTACGATGGGTAAGGTAATGTTAGAAGAGATTTCCTATAATAATTCATCATATCAGTAACATAATGTTTTACAAAACAAGGCTAATTTGGAAAACTTAAGACTTTAAATTTAAAAGTGACACACGTCAAAATTACAACAAAAGTAGAATAAACAATCAGCACCGAGAAACACATGCGAAAATAAATATTTACAAAATGTTTTTTATTCCTTGTCTAAATAACACAATTCAGTAATGTGTCAAACAAGTATATTCTCTAGAAAACAACTTTACCGTCACAATCGTTCCTTGATTAGTCGAGTTAAACTGACAAGGTTCCTTGATCATTAGATACAAAAAATACTTAGTAGGAATTGAATACTTACTGTGATGGGCCAAAGGAACAACGAGAAATAGCTAGTTCATCAATACATATGTTCAGAATTAAATAGAAGCTAATACGACTAGGCCAAAATCAATGAATGAATGTAAAAGTCACAATTTTTTTTTTTGGTGGCAGTCTAAAATAATGTAGATATGGCAGTGCCAAGAATAATTCAAACAATAATATAGGGATGATACAGCTGTACATAGATCCAGTGTCAAGAATAATTCAAACAATAATATAGGGATGATACAGCTGTACATAGATCATCGCTATATGACTTTAAGAATAATTCAAACAAGAATATAGGGATGATACAGCTGTACATAGATCGTCGCTTTATGACTTTCGATATTAATATTTAATATAGTAGGTTGAAATTAAGTGAAAATCAAGCTAGTAGGACTATCTAACACACATAA
>NW_013840814.1:0-260 GCF_000517525.1 Limulus polyphemus
TTGTTATGACTAGTACACCAGTATCGTTAAATCTTGTGTCTTCTTATTGACAGTACACAGTATTGATAAATCCTTTTTCTTCTTATTGACAGGACAGAGCATTGTTAAATTATGTTTCTTCTTAATGACAGTACACAGTATTGATAAATCCTTTTTCTTCTTATTGACAGGACACAGTATTGTTAAATTATGTTTCTTCTTATTGACAGCACACAGTATTGATAAATCCTGTATCTTCTTATTGACAGGACACAGTATTG
>NW_013840815.1:0-395 GCF_000517525.1 Limulus polyphemus
ATCAATTAACAAACGGAGACGTAACAAATTGGTGTCAGAGAGTGGGATAGAAAAAAAAGAGAAGAAAAATGGAAACGGGAGGCGGAAAATCAAACTACAGCTTAGCAGATTTGATGGCAGCAATACAAAAACAAGAAAAAAAACAAGAAGAACGAGAAGAGAAATTACAACAGTTGTTAGAGGAAAAAGAAAAGAAACAAGAAGAACGAGAAAAGAAACAAGAAGAACGAGAAAAGAAACAAGAAGAGAAATTACAACAGTTGTTAGAGGAAAAAGATAAGAAACAAGAAGAAAGAGAAAAGAAACAAGAAGAACGAGAAGACGAAATTACAACAGTTGTTAGAGGAAAAAGAAAGAAACAAGAAGAGAGACAACAGCAGTTGACAAGAAAACCT
>NW_013840816.1:0-591 GCF_000517525.1 Limulus polyphemus
ATCATATATAACATTATGGACGTTCTCTTGATACACCAATAAAAGTAGTTATATATGATTATACTATACTTAGAACATTAGTTGTTCTGTTCTACTTTTATTAGTGTGTCACGATAACTTCGATCATTATATATATGATTGTATTATACTTAGGACATTACTTGTCTTGTTAGTGTATCAAGAGAACGTCCATCATAATAAAAGTAGAACAGAACAACTAATGTTCTAAGAATAGTATAATCATATATAACATGATGGACGTTCTATTGATACACTAATAAAAATAGAACAAGACAACTAATGTTCTAAGTATAGTATAATCATATTTAAGGTGATCGACGTTCTCTTGATACACTAATAAAAGTAGGACAGAACAACTAATATTCTAATTATAGTATAATCATATATAAGATGATGGACGTTCTCTTGATATACTAATAAAAGTATAACAGAACAACTAATGTTCTAAGTATAGTATAATCATATATAACATGATGGACGTTCTCTTGATACACTAATAAAAGTAGAACGAGACAACTAATGTTCTAAGTGTAGTATAATCATATTTAAGGTGATCGACGTTCTCTTGAT
>NW_013840817.1:0-391 GCF_000517525.1 Limulus polyphemus
AGATTTTATACAACATTATCTGGTGGTTTATATTCATACAACATTCTCTGGTGGTATATATAGATTCCATACAACATTATCTGGTGGTATATATAGATTCCATACAACATCATCTGGTGGTATATATAGATTCCATACAACATTATCTGGTGGTATATATAGATTTTATACAACATTCTCTGGTGGTTTATATAGATTTCATACAATATTATCTGGTGGTATATATAGATTCCATACAACATTCTCTGGTGGTATATAGAGATTCCATACAACATTATCTGGTGGTATATATAGATTCCATACAACATTATCTGGTGGTATATATAGATTCCATACAATATTATCTGGTGGTATATATAGATTCCATACAACATTCTCTGGTGGTATATAT
>NW_013840818.1:0-396 GCF_000517525.1 Limulus polyphemus
CGGCTGAAGGACATTATGTAACAGAATGACATTATCCACCACGGCTGAAGGACATTATCTAACAGAATGACATTATCCACTACGGCTGAAACATTATCTAACAGAATGACATTATCCACTACGGCTGAAGGACATTATCTAACAGAATGACATTATCCACCACGGCTGAAGGACATTATCTAACAGAATGACATTATCCACCACGGCTGAAGGACATTATCTAACAGAATGACATTATCCACCACAGCTGAAGGACATTATCCACCACGGCTGAAGGACATTATCCAACACGGCTGAAGGACATTATCTAACAGAATGACATTATCCACCACGGCTGAAGGACATTATCTAACAGAATGACATTATCCACCATGGCTGAAGGACATTATCCAACCA
>NW_013840819.1:0-411 GCF_000517525.1 Limulus polyphemus
TTTAGCAACAATATCACACTGAAGATATGTTGTTCTAAAAATCTGATATTGGTGAATGTGAAATTCATTTATAAGCCAGGCAACATATTACTATTATGTAACTGAACAGTTACAGCTTTGTCCTGGTTAAAACAACTTTATTTGTCATCAATGATTTGTCTGTATAGTTTAATACTTGGTGTTGATGAGAACATAAAACTGATACACACAATGTATTTGTACTTCTTAAATTCTGTATATTGAAACAACAAAGTTACAAGTTTTTGATTTTAAATCTTTAAAAAGTTAAAAATTAACCATCATTTATAAATATTTCCAGTAACTTACTACTTGAACAACAGCCACTTTCATATGATTCATATTATCTTTTTTTTCAAATATTAACTTTAACTCTACATTTTTTACAATAAA
>NW_013840820.1:0-397 GCF_000517525.1 Limulus polyphemus
TTAAACAACAGTAGATATTAACGATATTTAAACAAGTAGTAACATACCAATGTCAAAGACCAACATTAAAGAACTGTATATATTAACGACATTTAAACAGGTAGTAATATACCATTGTCAAATGCCAAAAATTAAACAACAGTAGATACTAACGACATTTAAACAGGTAGTAACATACCAATGTCAAAGACCAACATTAAACAACAGTAGATATTAACGACATTACAAAAAGGTAGTAACATACCAGTGTACAAAAACCAACATTAAACAACAATAGATATTAACAACATTTAAAAAGATAGTAACATACCAGTGTCAAAGACCAACATTATACAACAATAGATATTAACAACATTTAAACAGGTAGTAACATACCAGTGTCAAAGAAAACATTAAA
>NW_013840821.1:0-390 GCF_000517525.1 Limulus polyphemus
GGAATCTTCTCGAATTTTGTTATGAACGTTCGTTGCGTACTTGCGTATTTACATGCAAAATTCTAGTTTTGTATTATCATTTCTGCGACTTTTCTTGTCCATTTTGTTACTACTCTATTGGCTTTCTGAAAGAGTATGTGTACTGCAGTGAAGCTTTTTGATATTGCGCTGTTATAGATTTCTTGCTATCAGAGGGTTCTAGATTGACGGATCTTAACCAAAGTTGATTTGTATATTCACTAGTTCATTCCACAGTATCATGCGAAGTTTCACTTTCCTACAATGCGTTTTAAAAGAGTTATGGCAGGTTTTGCGTTTTTACCAGTACTTTGTCCCATTTAGTACGAATCTTTTTGAATTTTTTAATGAAGGTTCACGTCAACCTTGCGA
>NW_013840822.1:0-394 GCF_000517525.1 Limulus polyphemus
TTTGGCGCCCTGCTTGGGAGAAGGTGTCTTGTCTAAGCCCCGTGACAAAGCACTATTGGGCACAATGGGACCAGTTGAAGCTTGAAAATGGTATTCTTGTCCGGAGATGGGAAACTACAGATGGGAAAGTGACGACTTGGCAAACAGTTATACCGAGGAAGTTACTGGAAGTTGTGCTGCGTCAATCCCATGATAATTTAACAGGAGGACATCTCGGAATTAGGAAGACATTGAGTCATCTATGACAAAGATTTTATTGGATGGGTATGAGGCGAGATGTAGAAGAATGGTGCCGGACATGCAATACATGTAGTGCTAAAAGGGGACCCAAGCATAAGGGATGCTCACCTTATGAACAGTTGCCTGTGAATATGTCAGAGTTTGTGAAAGTGTT
>NW_013840823.1:0-598 GCF_000517525.1 Limulus polyphemus
TTGGTACAACTACTCCATAAACACGTAGGTGTAACTCTAGTTAACAAATTTATAACCATCATACTCATTTTTAGCCTTACTTGGTACAACTACTCCATAAACACGTAGGTGTAACTCTAGTTACCGAATTTATAACCACCATACTCATCTTAGCTTTACTTGGTACAACTACTCCATAAATACCTAGGTGTAACTATAGCTACCGAATTTATAACCACCATACTCATCTTTAGCCTTACTTGGTACAACTACTCCATGAACACTTAGGTTTAACTCTAGTTACAGAATTTAAAACCACCATACTCATTTTAGCCTTACTTGGTACAACTGCTCCATAAATATCTATGTGTAACTATAGCTACCGAATTTATAACCACCATACTCATCTTTAGCCGTACCAAGTAAATGGAGTAGTTAGTTACACCTAAGTGTTCATAGTCACCGAATTTTAAACCACCATACTCATTTTTAGCCTTACTTGGTACAACTACTCCATAAACACTTAAGTGTAACTCTAGTTACCAAATTTATAACCATCATACTCATCTTTAGCCTTACTTGGTACAACTCCTCCATGAACACTTTGGTGTAACTCTAG
>NW_013840824.1:0-393 GCF_000517525.1 Limulus polyphemus
TGTATTGCAAAACTCCCACCTATTCTCCAAAGTTTTAGAAGATTCTCGAGAGTAAGAATCAAAAATATGTTTGTGTACGTAAACGATTTAATTTGTATTGTTACATAATACTGAAATTTCTAGAACGCTTCCACACGCTATAAAAATAACCAACGCGATGTTCACCAGAAAGAATCTGTTATTGGTTTGCTAAAAAACTTTGTAAGCTATAACTGTGATTAACTCTTATTAATCGGGAACTTCAGATATAATGACCAGGAACGCTTGTAAATTTCAAACATTACAAATCATTCAAATTTTGTGGATTCACATCGGACATTAGTACCTTTACGAAAACATTACCTAACGTCATCTGTGAGCTCGACCTGTAATCACCGTGTGAACAGCGAGAAC
>NW_013840825.1:0-394 GCF_000517525.1 Limulus polyphemus
TCGTATGTTTTATAAACCAATATAAGGTAAGTAATATAAACCAATATAAGGTAAGTGATGTAAACCAATATAAGGTGAGTGATATGAACCGTTATAAGGTAAGTGATGAAAACCAATATAAGGTAAGTGATTTAAAACCCTTATAAGGTAAGTGATGTAAACTGATATAAGGTAAGTGATGTAAACCATTATACAATAAGTGATGTAAACCATTATACAATAAGTGATGTAAACGAATATAATGTAAGTGATGTGAACCGATATAAGGTGAATGATGTAAACAAATATAAGGTAAGTGATGTAAACCAAAATACGGTAAGTGTTATAAACTAATATAAGGTAAGAGGTGTAAACCAATATAAGCTAAGTGATGTAAACCAATATCAGGTAATTG
>NW_013840826.1:0-393 GCF_000517525.1 Limulus polyphemus
TTCTTCAGGTGGCACGTCCTCAGCAGCGTCATTTGTTCTGTTGTCCACTTCATCCTAACTGAAATGTCCTGGACCGTGATAACGCCAAAGCCTGTTGGCATGCACCACTTTTGGCTTACCTCGCCGACCACATTTTACCCGGAAAGTCACATCTGAGAGACGATCTACTATGTAATATGGGCCTTCCCATGGAGAAGACAACTTAGGAGACTTCCCTTTGGTCTTCCTGGGATTATACAACCATACCTTGTCTCCTGGTACAAAGCTGACTTCAGTAGATCTCTTATCATAAGTTAACTTCATCGAATCAGCAGACGTTTCCAACTTAGAACGCACTTGATGGTGAATATCATCCATCCTTTCCGATAACACTTCCACAAACTCTGACACATT
>NW_013840827.1:0-796 GCF_000517525.1 Limulus polyphemus
GCTATGCCACTGGGAGCTACAAATCTTTAAAATATAAAAGTGAAACCTTATAAATATAATTTCATTGTATAGGAGTGAAACCTTAAATATACATTTTTAAAATATAAGAGTGAAACCCTATAAATATATTTTTAGTATATAGGAGTGAAACTTTAAATATACATTTTAAAAATATAAGAGTGAAACCTTATAAATATATTTCAGGATATAGGAGTGAAACCTTAAATACACATTTAAAAAATATAACAGTGAAACCTTATAAATATATTTTCAGGATATAAGAGTGAAACCTTATAAATATATTTTTAGGATATAAGAGTGAAACATTAAATATGAATTTTAAAAATATAGGAGTAAAACCTTATGAATATATTTTCAGGATATAAGAGTGAAACCTTATAAATATATTTTTAGGATGTAAGAGTGAAACCTTACCCATTTATGTGGGGTCAAAGTAAACATAATGGTTGTTTGCAGGTCTAAAAAAAACGACGTTTAACAAGAAAAAGATTCAACCAAGTAACCTAGTTATTTATTGCAAGTTTAACAAAGTAACATGGTGATTTATTGTAGGTTTAATAAAGTAACATGGTGATTTATTGTAGGTTTAATAAAGTAACATGGTGATTTATTCCAGGTTTAATAAAGTAACATGGTGATTCATTGCTAGTTTAACAAAGTAACATGGTGATCTATTGTAGGTTTAATAAAGTAACATGGTGAGTTATAGTAGGTTCAATAAAGTAACAGGGTGATTTACTCCAGGTTTAATAAAGTAACATGGTGGCATATTGTA
>NW_013840828.1:0-394 GCF_000517525.1 Limulus polyphemus
TGTCCTGTCACACTACAGAGCTTCTGTACAGCTTCTGGTACTCCTTCGTGATCTAACACCTTGATGCTCACAAGGGTTTGCTGAGATGCAGAATCTATGACAAAGTTGCACCTTTGGCCATCGAGCTTCCCTGTCACGTAGGCACTATGTGTGCTTGCCATTTTACACTTAGCTGTTGGGACTTTCACGATGGAGGTTGGTGGGCGTCCCTTAGCACCAACCACTACTGGTTTCCCGAAGCTGACTTATTGGTGGTATTTTTCTTATACTGGCTCCTCAGATGTCCTTGCTTCCCACAGTTCCAACAGCCTTTCTTGGTAGCAACCTTTACTGCTGTATCGTCTCCCCTGTTTTGAAGTTGCCAGCATTGAGCTCTCTTGTGCCCAGGTTTGGC
>NW_013840829.1:0-393 GCF_000517525.1 Limulus polyphemus
GTTCCAATGGAAGTGTCCTGGACCGTGATAACGCCAAAGCCTGTTGGCATGCACCACATTTGGCTTACCTCGCCGACCACATTTTATTCGGAAAGTCACGTCTGAGAGATGATCCACTATGTCATATGGGCCTTCCTATGGAGAAGACAACTTAGGAGACTTCCCTTTGGTCTTCCTGGGATTATCCAACCACACCTTGTCTCCTGGTACAAATCTGACTGCAGTAGATCTCTTATCATAACATAGCTTCATGGAATCAGCAGACGTTTTCAAGTTTAAACGCACCTGATGATGAATATCATCCATCCTTTCAGATAACACTTTCACGAACACATTTTCAGCAACTCTTCATAATGTGGCACTCTGTTATCAGGTTCACTAGCAACCGAAGTT
>NW_013840830.1:0-392 GCF_000517525.1 Limulus polyphemus
CACATTGGCTGCAGACTAAAGTCAAAAGTTGGTCCTAGAACGATACTAGCTATTGGGTCCTATTTAATCCAGTCGGTCTTAAACAAACACGTGTAGATATGTTGTAAATATATGAGTTAATTAACAAACTGGCTACAGACTAAAGTCAACAGTGGGTCAGAGAACGATACTAGCAATTGGGTCCTATTTAATCAAGTCGGTCTTAAACAAACACATGTAGATATGTTGTAAATATATGAGTTAATTAACAAACTGGTTGCAGACTAACGTCAACAGTGGGTCATAGAACGATAATTGTTATTGGATCTATTTAATCCACTCGAACTTGAAAAAACCAATGAAGATATGTTGTAAATAGATGAGTTAATAAACACATTGTCTGCAGACTAAAG
>NW_013840831.1:0-393 GCF_000517525.1 Limulus polyphemus
AGCCTAGATAAAGTATATTGTGTTAATGGTTGCTAGTGCAGATTTGGTTTGATAAAAACACTCCTGACTGGGCAACACTCGCCACAGGATGGGATGGGATCCTGTGAAAACGAGGTAAGGGACCCTGGAAAAGAAAACGAGAAACAAAATTAGTAATGAAAATACTCGCCCCTCTTTATAATCCAGTGGATGTAGCTGATATAGTTACAGGAGGTAGCCAAAACCCTCATGGAAAGATACTAACAGATCTCTCTCTCACACACACACACACACACACACACACACACACACACACACACACACACACACACACACACACACACACACACACACACACACACACACACACACACACACACACACACACACACACACACACACACACACACACAC
>NW_013840832.1:0-394 GCF_000517525.1 Limulus polyphemus
ACGTGAAATTGTTTAATGCCTAATGTTTATTACTATTTTATCCCCTAGTTGAAGTGAATATCAAGCTGGTTTTAAGGAAAAATGAATGCTTGTTTATCCCCTCGAATACATGTAAAATTATAAAACTAATTCTAGCTTTATACATGTAAAAATATTGCGATTTTTTCTATTTAACTTAAATATAGAATTTACAATACTAGTTTATATTAAGAATTTACTCTCACACAGAATCGATGAGCTGGTTTCCTTCTAAAAGACATTTCACAATATTAAATTCCGGGAAAAACAATAAGAATAAACAGTCTCTGGGATCTAATACACATTATTATTCTCTTCAACAACTCTGCTGAGAAAAAATCTTTAACTGAACAGTTAAACAGTTAGAATGTTGCCT
>NW_013840833.1:0-394 GCF_000517525.1 Limulus polyphemus
ATATGCATTCGTCTTCCATGTCAGCCAATATACTTTCTGTCTGTCTTTTATGCCCATGAGCTCGATAGTTACCCACACTGGTCCCCACAATCTTGTAGAATGTCCTGTCACACCACAAAGCTTCTATATGGCTTCTGGTACTCCTTCGTGATTTAACACCTTGATGCTCACAAGGGTTTGCTGAGATGCAGAGTCTATGACAAAGTTGCACCTTTGGCCATCCAGATTTGGTGTCACATAGACACTGTGTGTGCTCGGCATTTTACACCTAGCTGTTGGGACTTTCATGATGGGGGTTGGCGTCGCTCAACACCAATCACTACTGGTTTCCCTGAGGCTGATTTATTGTTAGTAATCTTCTTACACTGGCTCCTCAAATGTCCGTGCTTTCCAC
>NW_013840834.1:0-394 GCF_000517525.1 Limulus polyphemus
GTTAGTATCACAAGTGGGACCTTTGCTCTTTTTGATTTACATCAATGACATAGATGAAGGAATAGTCAATAAATTCCTTAAACTTGCAGATGATATTAATGTCTTGGGTGTTGCTAGCTGTGAAGAGGATGCTGCTGATTTACTGATAATTTAGTGAGTTGAGCAAATAAATGGCAGATGGGTTTTAATTATAAAAATGCAAGATAATGCATGCGGGTTATCATAATTTGAATTATAAGTATAATTTGGATGAAAATAACCTTAACAGTGTTATGAAGGAAAGGGATCTTGTAATAGTTGATCAGTCTCTAAAACCATCCAAGCAGAGTGCTATTGCTAATGGTTCAGCAAATAGGATTTTAGGTTGTATTTACAGAAATATTGAATACAAGTC
>NW_013840835.1:0-394 GCF_000517525.1 Limulus polyphemus
TAACCGGTTGCCAGGTCGTCACTTTCCCATCTCCGGAGAAGAATACCATCTTCAAGCTTCAACTGGTCCCATTGTGCCCAATAGTTCTTTGTCACAGCGCTTAGACTAGACACCTTCTCCCAAGCAGGGCGCAATAAACTTGCTTTTAGAAAATCAATTATTGGCTTCAAATCTTGGTCTTTCTCCTGTTCTGCTTTGATATCTATATTTGGTTCCACTTCACCATCATCAACTCTTTCAATCGGCTTGACTTCAGCTTGATGGCACCTGGTTATTTCAACCTCTCTTTTGCAGCAATGTCTACAGTCATTTTCGCAGGGTCTTCGTCTCAGTCCATCAGCATTACCATGGGATTTTCCTTCTCTATATTCAATATTATAGTTATACTGGTCTA
>NW_013840836.1:0-394 GCF_000517525.1 Limulus polyphemus
AGCACTTATAGTTACAGAAAAGAACAAATCCATATCGGAATACTCCTTTCTCCGCTAGTACCTGAAGGTAAAGTAGGAACCAATTTACCACAGAATACTTCTCCGCTAGCACTTATAGTTAAAGAAAAGAACAAATCCATATCGGAATAC
This sequence comes from Limulus polyphemus, assembly GCF_000517525.1. Lineage (NCBI taxonomy): Eukaryota > Metazoa > Arthropoda > Merostomata > Xiphosura > Limulidae > Limulus > Limulus polyphemus. The sequence goes on from NW_013840836.1 coordinate 151, forward strand.
TCCTTTCTCCCCTAGTACCTGAAGGTAAAGTAGGAACCAATTTACCACAGAATACTTCTCCGCTAGCACTTATAGTTAAAGAAAAGAACAAATCCATATCAGAATACTCCTTTCTCCCCTACTACCTGAAGGTAAAGTAGGAACCAATTTACCACAGAATACTTCTCCGCTAGCACTTATAGTTACAGAAAAGAACGAATCCATACCAGAATACTCCTTTCTCCCCTAGTACCTGAAGGTAAAG
>NW_013840837.1:0-393 GCF_000517525.1 Limulus polyphemus
CTTCTTATTGACAATACACATTATTGTTAAATCTTGTGTCTTCTTCTTGACAGGACACATTATTGTTAAATCGTGTGTTTTCTTACTGACAGTACACATTATCGTTGAATATTTTGTCTTCTTATTGACATTACACAGTATTGTTAAATCTTGTGTGTTCTTATTGATAGTACACAGTATTTATAAATCTTGTGTTATCTTATTGACAGTACACAGTATTGTTAAATATTGTGTCTTCTTATTAACAGTACACAGTATTTTTAAATCTTGTGTCTTCTTATTGACAGTACACAGTATGGTTAAATATTGAGTCTTCTTATTGATAGTACACAGTATTGTTAAATCTTGTGTCTTCTTATTGACAGTACACAGTATTGTTAAATATTGTGTCTT
>NW_013840838.1:0-392 GCF_000517525.1 Limulus polyphemus
ACGCCATGGAATCTAGATTAACAGTTTTTGTCATCACCCACATGCATTCGGTACAGCCGTATCAAGCATAATTATTTACGCTAATTGATAAAGCTGATATCACGTGACACTACACACTCTTTATTAGGATCATTTCATAAAATTTAGTACATTTGTGCTTTAAAGTTTGCAATGAATAATTAATAATAACCGTTCACTCGTATGATTCTTTTGAAAACTGGAGCTAGAAACTGCTAATCTAGTTTGCTTAGCCTGACCAATACATATGTATCTATATGTGATTTCACTCTGTAGATTTGCTGCTCTAAGTCAACTGTCTTTAATCTGAATGACCAAAAACTAAACACGGTCACTTTTACTCTTAGGTGAAGCTGTAGTAAAATGTCTAGACC
>NW_013840839.1:0-394 GCF_000517525.1 Limulus polyphemus
TCCAAAAGACCTGATCAAGGTAACAATTGTTATAATGTTATAATCCAAAAGACCTGATCAAGGTAACAACTGTTATAATGTTATAATCAAAAAACCTGATCAAGGTAACAATTGTTATAATGTTATAATCCAAAAGACCTAATCAAAGTAACAATTGTCCTAATGCTATAACCTAAAAGACCTGATCAAGGTAACAATTGTTCTAATACTATAATCAAAAAGACCTGATCAAGGTAACAATTGTTATAATGTTATAATCCAAAAAACCTGATCAAGGTAACAATTGTTCTAATACTATAACCTAAAAGACCTGATCAAGGTAACAATTGTTGTAATGCTATAATCTAAAAGACCTGATCAAGGTAACAATTGTTCCAATGTTATAATACAAAAG
>NW_013840840.1:0-390 GCF_000517525.1 Limulus polyphemus
GACCAGAAGAAAGGTAGCCAGGTACTTACCAAATTTTGAACTACTGACCAGAAGGAAGGTAGCCAGGTACTTACCAAATTTTGAACTACTGACCAGAAGAAAGGTAGCCAGGTACTTAAAAGAACTATATTACAACACATCTGCTTGAATAAAAAAACTTGATTGATTATATTTTAAGTTATCGAATATTATTACATTAATCATGATTGATTACATTTTATTAAGTTATCGAATATTATTACATGAATCATGATTGATTATATTTTATTAATTTGTTCAATATTATTACATTAATCATGATTGATTACATTTTATTAATTTGTTCAATATTATTACATGAATCATGATTGATTATATTTTATTAATTTGTTCAATATTATCACATTAATC
>NW_013840841.1:0-392 GCF_000517525.1 Limulus polyphemus
TTACGTATTTCATGTAAGATTTATAACGGAGAATGACACGAGTAAATCGTCTAGATATACGATATTCTATTGATTTTAACATTTTAATTTTTTTCATTGTCAACAATATAATGCTCAACTCTAGAGTCGTTGATAGATATTTTTTTCAAAAAAAAAAGTTTTTAAAAGTTATATATAAAACAGCTAATATTTTCACAAACCTATTGGTTTTTTCGTATAAATAGTTCTTTTAATTTATCAATAATATCTTTGTCAGGTGGATTAATAGTTATTTGCATTTTTTTTATATTTTTGTTTTAATTATGAATGCTTTAACAATAAGAACTGAAGACTATGAATACATTTCTATTTAATGTATATAATTGATACTAAATTTTCTTTGTATTTTCTTT
>NW_013840842.1:0-394 GCF_000517525.1 Limulus polyphemus
ATATGTGATGATTAATTATAAACTATATGTGTGATGATTAGTTATAAACTATATGTGATGATTAATTATAAACTATATGTGATGATTAATTATAAACTATATGTGATGATTAATTATAAACTATATGTGATGATTAGTTATTAACTATATGTGATGATTAATTATAAACTATATGTGATGATTAATTTAAACTATATGTGATGATTAGTTATAAACTATATGTGATGATTAATTATAAACTATATGTGATGATTAATTATAAACTATATGTGATGATTAGTTATAAACTATATGTGGTGATTAATTATAAACTATATGTGATGATTAGTTATAAACTATATGTGGTGATTAATTATAAACTATATGTGTGATGATTAATTATAAACTATATGTG
>NW_013840843.1:0-394 GCF_000517525.1 Limulus polyphemus
AAATTAGTATCTTTATCGTAATAGTACTTCTTTAAACATAACATTTCTAGCACAATACAAACGAATTGTAATCGTAGACAACGAAATGTGTAAACCTACTTGTTTATAGGCCTTACTTTATAAAACTTAAACTTATGTTAGGCCTAAGTTCGATAAAAAGATAAATTAACACTGTAACCTCTGTACGTTTTTTTTTTTTAACTTTAGTTTAGTTAGCACTAAACTTTACTGTACTTAATACTATCGATAAATAGACTTATAATGTTATTCTACGACCTAACGTCAAATCTTTTTTAAAAACTTTGACAAGTTTTTAATATTATGTTCTACAAAGTGATTAGTAAAGTATATTTACATTCCCCTTTTGTTGTTACTTCTTGATTCATACAGCAAT
>NW_013840844.1:0-394 GCF_000517525.1 Limulus polyphemus
CATTCATGAAGGAACAGGATCTTTCTAGAAGTAATGACGTGTTACTAGCGTCACGTGACCTCGCTGACGCAACACTACCCCTTCCTTAGTATTGTTCGTCCCGAACAATAGCCACATACAATAAACCATAACAATAACTTAATTAAAATGTACAGAATTACAAACACAAAATTACAATTCAACAAAGTCTCTTAATTTTACGGGACGTATCTTCTTCCGTACTGGTCTCCGTCTCATTGGCTTCTGCTTCATATGGGGTTCATCTGCTTCATCAGGAAATGTCCTATCGTCGATAACAGTCACATCAGTGGTAGTAACTTCATCAAGAGCTCCACCATTTCCCTTCTCAAAACTGAGTAGAGTTTCTTCTTCGACAGTGACTTTTTCAGGTGAC
>NW_013840845.1:0-392 GCF_000517525.1 Limulus polyphemus
ATATAAAACAGGGTGACAACGTGACCGGACAATAATGTGTGTGTAGTATAGTGTAGTAATTGAACTGCAGTCACAGGGTATTGTTGAAGTTAACGTTCGTTCGTTATAGTGTTTCTTTTAGCGCAAATATTGAAATTAAGTGTATCGTAAAGTTATATTCGGTAAGAATAAACCAGTTTTATTAAGTAAAGACTTGTGTCGTCAAGATTTCGTCGGAACGAAGTTACGGAAAAATCAATTAACTAACAAGAACTAAGCGGAACTAGAACTTAGAAGGCTGGTATAGGCCTAAGATGTGATGGTCACCTGAGGTTTAACTTAATCATTTAATGTTTAACTAGAAGCTTTATTCGTACTCATCTTCGAGGTTTAATTACCACAGTAATATATAG
>NW_013840846.1:0-394 GCF_000517525.1 Limulus polyphemus
GGTCTCACAGGTAATGTTTTATATTAATAAGTGGTCTCACAAGTAATGTTATATATTAATGAGTGGTCTCACAGGTAGTGTTATATATTAATGAGTGGTCTCACAGGTAATGTTATATATTAATGAGTGGTCTCACAGGTAATGTTATATATTAATGAGTTGGCTCACAGGTAATGTTATATATTAATGAGTGGTCTGACAGGTAATGTTATATATTAATGAGTGGTCTGACAGGTAATGTTATATATTAATGAGTGGTCTCACAGGTAATGTTTTACTTTAATGAGTTGGCTCACAGGTAATGTTATATATTAACGAGTGGCCTCACGGGTAATGTTATATATTAATGAGTGGTCTCACAGGTAGTGTTTTATATTAATGAGTTGGCTCAATA
>NW_013840847.1:0-396 GCF_000517525.1 Limulus polyphemus
AGTATCGTTAAATCTTATTTCTTCTTATTGACAGTACACAGTATCGTTAAATCTTGTGTCTTTCTTATTGACAGTACACAGTATCGTTATATCTTGTGTCTTCTTATTGACAGTACACAGTATCTTTAAATCTTGTGTCTTTTTATTGACAGTACACAGTTTTGTTAAATCTTGTGTCTTCTTATTGACAGTACACAGTATTGTTAAATCTTGTGTCTTCTTTTGAAAGTACATAGTATCGTTAAATCTTCTGTCTTCTTATTGACAGTACACAGTATCGTTAAATCTTGTATCTTCTTTTTGAAAATACATAGTATCGTTAAATCTTCTGTCTTCTTATTGACAGTACACAGTATTGTTAAATCTTCTGTCTTCTTATTGACAGTACACAGTATC
>NW_013840848.1:0-392 GCF_000517525.1 Limulus polyphemus
ATTCTAAGGATAATTTGTACATCTATAATATATTCCTCCAACAATAGTCTATTCTAAGGATAATTTGTACATCTATAATATATTCCTCCAACAATAGTCTATTCTAAGGATAATTTGTACAACTATAATATATTCCTCCAACAATAGTCTATTCTCTGTTCTACATCGTGTTGTGTTCTGAAGGTAAACTGGACGTCTAGCACATAGTTGAAGAAGAATTCTAACGCTCTCTCCCAATACGCGTACTTATACGTTTAAAATGTATTGTTCAAACAATAAATTTTCTATTGTGTAAAATTCAGAACTGTAAATATATATATATATATATAGAGAGAGAGAGAGTATTTCTACGAACTAAATTCCTTCCCCTCTATGTGTACTTCTGTATAAGC
>NW_013840849.1:0-394 GCF_000517525.1 Limulus polyphemus
TTTTTGTCAAGGACTGAGTCATTGTTTTTGGCGTTTAATATTCGCATAGAGAATCCATTTTTCATCACCGGTGACAATTCTGTCCAAAAACGGTTCACGCGCATTACGCACCAGAATAGACGAAGCAATGTTCACACGTTGAAAACGATGATCATCAGAGAGTTCGTGAGGCACCCAAACACCTTCTCTATGGAGTTTCCCATATTCCTTAGATGTTTATGTATTGTTTCATGAGAAACATGCAATTTCTGGGCCATTTCACGAGTGTGTTGCCTTGGATTAGACCCAACAAGCGTCTTCAGAGCATCAATAGCAATTCCAACATGTTGGTCCCTGCCATCATAGTTTTTAAGGCCAAAGTCACCTGAACGAAATTTGCTGAACCATTATTGAC
>NW_013840850.1:0-394 GCF_000517525.1 Limulus polyphemus
GCTATCGGGTCCTATTTAATCCAGTCGGTCTTAAACAAACACGTGTAGATATATTGTAAATATATGAGTTAATTACCAAACTGGCTACAGACTAAAGTCAACAGTGGGTCAAAGAACGATACTAGCTATTGGGTCCTATTTAACCCAGTCGGTCTTAAACAAACACATGTAGATATGTTGTAAATATATGAGTTAATTAACAAACTGGCTACAGACTAAAGTCAACAGTTTGTCATAGAACGATACTAGCTATTGGGTACTGTTTAATCCAGTCGGTCTTACACAAACACATGTAGATGTATTTTAAATATATGAGTAAATTAACAAACTGGCTGCAAACTAAAGTCAACAGTGGGTCATAGAACGATACTAGCTATTGGGTCCTATCTAATCC
>NW_013840851.1:0-392 GCF_000517525.1 Limulus polyphemus
ATGCCCCTGGTACAATCCTTTTGGTCTCGATTCAATGTGCAAAAATATTCAAGTGACATTTTTGCCTGCAAACACTACCTCTTTATTGCAACCAATGGACCAGGGTGTTATCGCGACCTTTAAAGCATACTACCTGGAGAGAATTCTATGACACTAGTTCAATTTTGGAAGAAATTCAGTATTAATGATGCGATTGATAATATCCATCAAGCATGGAATGAAATTTCAGTTTAAAATATGCAAGGTGTTTGGAAGACAGTTCTTCCACACTAGTGCACCGGACGTCACAGGCTTTTCAAAAGATACAGAAGAGGTCATTAAAGAGAATTAATCATAACTGGAAAAGAACTTGGCTTCGTTGAAATTGACGATGAAAAATGTGCAAGAATTAG
>NW_013840852.1:0-394 GCF_000517525.1 Limulus polyphemus
ATTTTGTTTCATATCCTACAGGTGCAAAATTTTAAAGGCTTAGCAACCTACGTCAAGCACCAACTTGAGTACAAAGGTCGTAACTAGAAGAAATAATTGTTTGCTTTACTTCTTTAGTTACTGTCCTATGTTTTAAGAAAAATAAGTTTAAGAACTTATTTCTAAATAGCAATAATCTATATACATATATAATGTATAATAATTGAAATAAGATTGTATTTTACAAAATACTAGTCTACTAAAATAAAGCCAAGACGAGTTACTTTGTACAGGCCAAAGGTCAATTTTATGCTATTTGATACAGTAACATGAGTGGACATGACCTGCATAATTGTAACTTCTGTATTGTTAGCCAGGCACTGCTGAAAGGTCAATGTTAAAAATAATAAATATA
>NW_013840853.1:0-394 GCF_000517525.1 Limulus polyphemus
GTATAAATATAATAGTACTGTTGCTTGTATATCCATTTAATTACTTTTGTATGAATACCACAGTACTGTCTTTTGTCTGATCATATGACTACTTCTATATAAATGTAATAAAACTGTCTATTTTACGTCCATGTAACTACTTCTATATAAATGTAATAGCACTGTCTGTTGTATGTCCATGTAACTACTTCTTTATAAATATAATAGTATTGTCTGTTGTATGTCAATGTAACCACTTCTATATAAATATAATAGTACTGTCGCTTGTATATCCATTTAACTACTTTTGTATGAATATCACAGTACTGTCTTTTGTCTAATCATATGACTAGTTCTATATAAATGTATTAAAACTGTCTATTTTACGTCCACGTAACTACTATTATATAAATGT
>NW_013840854.1:0-393 GCF_000517525.1 Limulus polyphemus
AACATAAGGGACAACCAGAAAACACAAGCTTATACACGAGGTTTACAAAGGAGACAAGTAAGTGACAAACTAACATAAGGGACAACCAGGAAAAGCACAAGCTTATACACGAGGTTCACAAATGAGACAAGTAAGTGACAAACTAACATAAGGGACAACCAGGAAAAACACAAGCTTATACACGAGGTTCACAAAGGAGACAAGTAAGTGACAAACTAACATAAGGGACAACCAGGAAAAGCACAAGTTTATACACGAGGTTCACAAATGAGACAAGTAAGTGACAAACTAACATAAGGGACAACCAGGAAAAGCACAAGTTTATACACGAGGTTCACAAAGGAGACAAGTAAGTGACAAACTAACATAAGGGACAACCAGGAAAAGCACAAG
>NW_013840855.1:0-391 GCF_000517525.1 Limulus polyphemus
ATTCATTCACTAAATGAATCTTCATGTAGAATTGTGTAAGATTCATTCACTAGATGAAGATTCATATAGAACTATATAAGATTCATACAGAAGTATGTAAGATTTATATAGAAGTATGTAAGATTCATATAGAATTATGTAAGATTCATTCACTAAATGAAGATTCATATAGAACTATGTAAGATTCATATAGCATTATGTAAGATTCATATAGAATTATGTAAGATTCATATTGAACTATGTAAGATTCAAATAGAAGTATGTAAGATTCATATAGAAGTATGTAAGATATATATAAAAGTATGTAAGATTCATATAGAAGTATGTAAGATATATATAAAAGTATGTAAGATTCATATAGAAGTATGTAAGATTTATATAGAAGTATGTA
>NW_013840856.1:0-393 GCF_000517525.1 Limulus polyphemus
CCAGTACCAGGTTAGATACAAAAACTACATAAAATACTTACGAACAACTCCTGTCAGTATCAGAATAGATACAACAACACATTAAAGACTTACAACGACCCCTGTCCGTTCAAGGGAAAAACAACAACACAATAACGACTTATAAAAATTCCTGCCAGTTTCAGGTTAGTTCCTACAACACATTAAAGACTTTCAACAACCCGAGCCAGTACCATGTTAGATACAAAAGCACCTTAAATACTTACAACAACTCCTGCCAGTACCAAATTAGATACAACATTATATTAAAGACTTTCAACAACCCGTGCAAGTACCAGGTTAGATACAAAAACCCATTGAAGACATAAAAACATCCCTTGAAATTACCAGGTTAGATACAAAAATACATAAAAT
>NW_013840857.1:0-390 GCF_000517525.1 Limulus polyphemus
TGGCTGTTGGTACTGAAGTTCGTGGTTAAAGTCATGTTGCAACAAATTAAAAAGATCTGCACTTTGTGGCTGTTGGTACTGAAGTTGCGTGGCTAAAGTCATGTTACAACAATTAAAACAAGATCAGTACTTTGTGGCTGTTGGTACCAAAGTTCCGTGGTTAAAGTCATGTTGCAACAAATTAAAAATGATCAGTACTTTGTGGCTGTTGGTACTGAAGTTGCGTGGCTAAAGTCATGTTACAACAATTAAAACAAGATCAGTACTTTGTGGCTGTTGGTACCAAAGTTCCGTGGTTAAAGTCATGTTACAACAAATTAAACAAGATCTGCACTTTGTTGTACTGAAGTTCCGTGGTTAAAGTCATGTTACAACAAATAAAACAAGATC
>NW_013840858.1:0-394 GCF_000517525.1 Limulus polyphemus
GGTAATGAGTAATTGAACTGCAGTCAGAGGGTGTGTAATTGAACTGAGCACGTGAGACGTTCGTTGTTATAACGTTTGTTATAGCGCGACTGTTGAAATTAAGTGTATCGTAAAGTTTTATTCGAAAAGAATAAAACAGTTTTATTTAAGAAAGGACTTGTGTCGCTGAAGTTTGGTCGGAACGAAGTTACGGAAAATTGACTAACGACTGGAGGCGTAACAATACGTTGAAGGAATATGGTCTCTTTTACTCTTAATGTGGATTTTGTTTGACATTTTCGATTACTTTTAAGGAACTGTGACTGTTTTGGTTTAATACGTTGAAGGAATATGGTCTCTTTTACTTTTAATGTGGATTTTGTTTGACATTTTCGATTACTTTTATGGAACTGTG
>NW_013840859.1:0-394 GCF_000517525.1 Limulus polyphemus
TAATATTTAGCATTTTTTATCACCAGTGACAATTCTGTCCAAAAATAGTTCACGTGCATTACGTGCCAGAAGAGACTAAGCAATATTCACACATTGGAAATGATGATCATCGGAGAGTTCGTGATGCACCCAAACACTTTCTTTATGGAGTTTTCCCATATTCCTTAGATGTTTATGTATTGTTTCATGAAAGACATGTAACTTCAAGGCCATTTCATGAGTGTGTTGCCTTGAGTTAGACTCAACAAGTGTCTTCAGAGCATTAATATCAATTCCAACATATTGGCCCCTGCCATTACAGTTTTTAAGGCTAAAGTCACCTGAACGCAATTTGCTGAACCACCATTGACACTTATGAATGTTCAAAACATTTCCATAAACTTTTTTGATAGTC
>NW_013840860.1:0-394 GCF_000517525.1 Limulus polyphemus
TACATCTTAGTTAGTAAGCTTGATAAATTATAGTGGAATTCTATAGTATTAATATAGTGATTTATGATTTTTAGTTATCCAACTGTATATGTATAAAACCTAAAAAAAATTAGATCACATCCTCATGCAAAGGAGTACAAAGGTGGTAACTAGAAGAGATATTTGTTTGCTTTACTCTTTTAGTTACAGTTCTATGTTTTAAGGAAATATGTTTAAGAACTTATTTCAAAATAGCAATAATCTACATATATATATAATGTATAATAATTGAAATGTGACTGTATTTTACAAAATACACAGCGTGGTCACAAATAGACACCACCTTTTCAGAAAAAATGAAATTTTTCAGTCATATTCCCATGAATTGATATATTTGTAATTTAATTATTATCTA
>NW_013840861.1:0-394 GCF_000517525.1 Limulus polyphemus
GGAAAACTCAAAACTGAGACATTATTGCATTGACGAAAATATTATGTCCCGTGAAAAGACAAAAAAAAATTAATTTTCGCTAACCCAGAGTAAAAACAATCGAAAAGGTGGAGTTTATTTAATAAGAAGATATCGTGGCCTTTTAGACGCTGAGATTTTGTTTGAATAAACTTCTTTTTAAAGCTCATCTCTGTTTACAACATAACAGGATACAAAAAACAGTAAAATCGAAGATAACCGAAATTTTGATAATAGATTACGAAATAACTATTGGGAATTTTAATGATAGGATATCCATTTTGAAAGTCTTACATCAATGGCATCATTGTATTGAAATATAAGGAAAAACTATTTTTTTCAAAAATTTGAGAAAAAACATGGGCTATAGCCTTGG
>NW_013840862.1:0-592 GCF_000517525.1 Limulus polyphemus
AATTCATTTTATGTACCGAACTAAATTGTAGTCTACTAAATACCATAGAACTTTCAGTTCATTTTATGTCCTGAATAATAGTCCGTAAATAATAGTCTACTAAATAGTATAGAACTATCAAATCATTTTATGTATGAAACTGAACAAAATAACAGTCTAGTAAATAGTATAGAACTATTAATTAATTTTTTGTATGAAACTGAAAAAAATAATAATCTACTAAATAGTATAGAACTATCAATTCATTTTACGTACAGAACTAAATATTAGTCTACTAAATAGTATAGAATTATTAATTAATTTTGTGTACCGAACTAAATAATATTCTACTAAATAGTATAGAACTACCAATTCGTTTTATCTACTCAACTAAATAATAGTCTATTAAATAGTATAGAACTTTCATTTCATTTTATGTGCAAAACAGAACAAAATAATAGTCTACTAAATAGTATAGAACTATCAATTCATTTTTTTGTACCGAACTAAATAATAGACTACTAAATAGTAAAAAACTATCAATTCATTTTAAGTACTGAACTAAATAATAGTCTACTAAGTAGTATAGAACTCTCAATTCATTTTCTGTGCC
>NW_013840863.1:0-499 GCF_000517525.1 Limulus polyphemus
CTTATTTCTTAACTAGAGTTACACCTAGGTGTTCATGGAGTATTTGTTCCAAGTAAGGCTAAAGATGAGTATGGGTTACACATTCAGTAACTAGAGTTACCCCTAGGTGTTCATGGAGTAGTTGTGCCAGGTAAAGCTAAAGATGAGTATGGTGGTTCTAAATTCGGTAACTAGAGTTACACCTAGGTATTCGTGGAGTTCTTGTACCAAATAACGCTAAAGATGAGTATGTTGGTTACAAATTCGGAAACTAGAGTTACACCTAGGTGTTCGTGGAGTTGTTGTATCAAATAACGCTAAAGATGCGTATGGTGGTTACAAATTCGGTAACTAGAGTTACAGCTAGGTGTTCGTGGAATGGCTGTACCAAATAACGCTAAAAATGAGTATGGGGTTATAAATTCGGTAACTAGAGTTAAAACTAAGTGTTCCTGGAGTAGTTTTACCAAGTAAGGCTAAAGATGAGTATGGTGGTTATAAATTCCGTAACTAGAGTTAC
>NW_013840864.1:0-394 GCF_000517525.1 Limulus polyphemus
ATCAATCATTCAAAAACAATACAAACAAGATAGTAGGGATGGCTAGTATCAATCATTCAAAAACAATACAAACAAGATAGTAGGGATGGCTAATATCAATCATTCAAAAACGATACAAACAAGATAGTTGGGATGGCTAGTATCAATCCTTCAAAAACAATACAAACAAGATAGTAGGGATGGCTAGTATCAATCCTTCAAAAACAATACAACAAGATAGTAGGGATGGCTGATATCAATCCTTCAAAAACAATACAAACAAGATAGTAGGGATGGCTAATATCAATCTTTCAAAAACAATACAAACAAGATAGAGGGATGGCTAATATCAATCCTTCAAAAACAATACAAACAAGATAGTATGGATGGCTAATATCAATCCTTCAAAAAGAAT
>NW_013840865.1:0-389 GCF_000517525.1 Limulus polyphemus
GGTAAAGTAGAGAAACAAGAGACTGCGTTCTGATTAATGGAGGGACAACTTTGAACACATGGTAAAGTAGAGAAACAAGAGACTGCGTTCTGATTAATGGAGGGACAACTTTGAACACATGGTAAAGTGAAGAAACAAGAGAATGCGTTCTGATTAATAAAGGAACAACTTTGAACACATGGTAAAGTGAGGAAACAAGAGACTGCGTTCTGATTAATGGAGGGACAACTTTAAACACATGGTAAAGTGAAAAAACAAGAGAGTGCTTTCTGATTAATGGAGGGACAACTTTGAACACATGGTAAAGTGTAGAAACAAGAGACTGCGTTCTGATTAATGGAGGGACAACTTTGAACACATGGTAAAGTAGAGAAACAAGAGACTGCGTT
>NW_013840866.1:0-395 GCF_000517525.1 Limulus polyphemus
TTTAACGATACTGTGTACTTTCAATAAGAAGACACAATATTCAACGATAATGTGTACTGTCAATAAGAAAACACAAGATTTAACGATACTGTGTACTTTCAATAAGAAGACACAAGATTTAACAATACTGTGTACTCTCAATAAGAAGACACACGATTTAAAATATTGTGTACTCTCAATAAGAAGACACAAGATTTAACGATACTGTGTACTGTCAATAAGAAGACACAAGATTTAACAATACTGTGTACTGTCAATAAGAAGACACAAGATTTAACGATACAGTGTACTGTCAATAGGAAGACACAAGATTTAACGGTACTGTGTACTGTCAATAAGAAGACACAAGATTTAACGGTACTGCGTACTGTCAATAAGAAGACACAAGATTTAAC
>NW_013840867.1:0-394 GCF_000517525.1 Limulus polyphemus
ATTAAGAATGGTGAAGCATTGTCGTATTAAGAATGGTGAAGCATTGTCGTATTAACAATGGTGAAGCATTGTCGTATTAACAATGGTGAAGCATTGTCGTATTAACAATGGTGAAGCTTGTCGTATTAACAATAGTGAAGCATTGTCGTATTAACAATGGTGAAGCATTGTCGTTAAATTACACAACCTTAAAAAACATTACCGTATTTTTCGGTGTATAAGACGCACTTTTTTACTCCGAAATTTGATGTCAAAATCTGCTTGCGTCCTATACACAGAAGGTATGAATAATATATATATGTATATATGCGATATACACAAGCCATGTGTAAGTATGTTTAAATTGGCATGCGTAGTTTAGTTCAATTAAATGTGTTATTTATAACAATAGTAG
>NW_013840868.1:0-394 GCF_000517525.1 Limulus polyphemus
GATGTGGATGACAAGGTTTTTCACAGTACAGAGAGGTGTGGATGTCAAGATTGTCAGAATACAGAGATGTGGATGACAAGGTTTTCACAGTACAGAGAGGTGTGGATGTCAAGATTGTCAGAATACAGAGATGTGGATGACAAGGTTTTCACAGTACAGAGAGATGTTGATGTCAAAATTGTCAGAATACAGAGATGTGGGTGACAAGGTTCTCACAGTACAGAGAGATGTTGATGTCAAAATTGTCAGAATACAGAGATGTGGGTGACAAGGTTCTCACAGTACAGAGAGGTGTGGATGTCAAGATTGTCAGAATACAGAGATGTGGATGACAAGGTTTCACAGTACAGAGAGATGTGGATGTCAAGATTGTCAGAATACAGAGATGTGGGTC
>NW_013840869.1:0-433 GCF_000517525.1 Limulus polyphemus
GGTCAATCCCACTATTCGTTGGTAAAAGAGTAGCCCAAGAGTTGGCAGTGGGTGGTGATGACTAGTTGCCTTCCCTCTAGTCTTACACTGCTAAATAAGGGACGGCTAGCGCAAATAGCCCTCGTGTAGCTTTGCGCGAAATCCATAACAAACAATATTTATCTTAACTTGTTTATCCATACTTCCATGTTTGTTAACAATATTTTCGAGTAGTTATTTTAACTTGTTGCTTATCCATACTTCCATGTCTGTTAACAATATTTTCGAGTAGTTATTTTAACTTGTTGCTTACCCATACTTCCATGTCTGTTAACAATATTTTCGAGTAGTTATTTTAACTTGCTGCTTACCCATACTTCCATGTCTGTTAACAATATTTTCGAGTAGTTATTTTATGTCTGTTAACAATATTTTCGAGTAGTTATTTTAACTT
>NW_013840870.1:0-395 GCF_000517525.1 Limulus polyphemus
CTGATATAATATACCACATATCTAAACTAAAATACAGAAAATACATATAACCCGATGTAATATATCACATATTTAAAAACAACATACAAAATACATATAACCTGATATAATATATCACATATTTAAAAACAACATACAAAATACATATAACCTGATATAATATATCACATGTTTAAAAAAACATACAAAAAACATATAACCTGATATAATATATCAAATGACTGAAAAATAACACACAAAATACATATAACCTGATTTAATATATCACATATTTAAACAATAACACAGAAAATACATATAACCTGATTTAATATATCAAATATTTAAACAATAACACAGAAAATACATATAACCTGATATAATATATCACATATCTAAACACTAACACAGAAAAT
>NW_013840871.1:0-393 GCF_000517525.1 Limulus polyphemus
ACATTCTTAGTTTGTTTGTTTCTAATTAAGCACAAAGCTACATAATGGGCTATCTGTGCTCTGCCCACTACGGGTATCGAAACCCGGATTCTAGCGTTGTAAGTCCGCAGACATACCACTGTGCCACTGGGGGAGGCCACATTCTTAGTTTGTTTGTTTCTAATTAAGCACAAAGCTACACAATGGGCTATCTGTGCTCTGCCCACCACGGGTATCGAAACCCGGTGTCTAGCGTTGTAAGTCCGCAGACATACCGCTGTGCCACTAGGGGGCTACATAAAAGAAATGCCATAACACGTAGTTTTGAGACTAAAAGACGTAGATTTCACAAAAAACAATCAGGATGAATGAGGATGCATATTCGTTTGACATCAATGTTCTTCCCTTTTCTTC
>NW_013840872.1:0-394 GCF_000517525.1 Limulus polyphemus
AACTATAGTTACCATGTTACTATTGTTGAAACATTATTCGTGTTATATATTTAAAAGTTTAAGGTACCATGTTACTATTGTTGAAACATTTTTGGGGTTTTGTAATATAGAAACTTTAGTTATGTTACTTTCATTGAAAAATTATTGGTGTTTTGTATATAGAAATTGTAGATTCCATGTTACTATTGTTGAAACATTCTGTTTTGTATATAGAAACTATAGTTAGCTTTTTACTCTTGTTGAACTACTGTGTTTTGTATATGGAAGCTATAGTTACAATATTACTATTGTTGAAACTATAGTTATCATGTTACTATTGTAGAAAGATTATTTGTGTTTTGTATATAGAAACTATAGTTACTATTGTTGAAACATTATTTGTGTTTTGTAGTAT
>NW_013840873.1:0-391 GCF_000517525.1 Limulus polyphemus
CTGACCAGTAGTATAAAATTATAGGTGGCTATACATTATCTTCTGACCTGTCCCAAAAGGAGCGGTTCAGGATGAAAATATCGCCCCCCCCCAGTGGCACAGCGGTATGTCTGCGGACTTACAACGCTAGAATCTGGGTTTCGATACCCGTGGTGGGCAGAGCACAGATAGCCAAAATGAAAATATCATTGTCAATTTCAGTTATTAACCGATTAGTGCCAAAAAATGTGATTACTATATGTAACATTACATTGTTGCCCTTAATTACTTGACAAAACAATGCTCGGTAATAATGAAGAATTCAATTATAAGATAGCTCATGAAACCGATGTTATTTGGATCTCAGAATGTAATACACATACGAGTTAATCTATTTTCTTGTTTATTTCGT
>NW_013840874.1:0-394 GCF_000517525.1 Limulus polyphemus
AATTTAACAGTTTCCTCAAGAAATGTACAGTCAATATGTAGATAAAAAACATTAAAAGGTTGTTGTTGTTTGTTATTAAGCACAAAGCTACACAAAGGGCTATCTATGCTCTGCCACAACGGGTTTTTAGCAGTATAGGTCCGCAGACATACCGTTGTGCCACTGAGGGGCGAAAAAAATTAAACATTGAAAAGCTAAACATTGAGATGAAAAATATGCGAAGATCTTAGAAAAAAAATTATATTTAATAAACGCATTAACTTTCTTCAAATATCTAAATATCTATTGCTGCACTCAGGGACGTATGGAAAGGACACAGCCCCCCAATATTCCATTTGTCAGCAGAAATTCAGCTTTCTGTGAGTCCTATCGGTAACATTTTATCCGTCTTTTT
>NW_013840875.1:0-394 GCF_000517525.1 Limulus polyphemus
GATTTAGCGATACTGTGTACTGTCAATAAGAAGACACAAGATATAACGATACTGTGTACTGTCACTAAGAAGACACAAGATTTAACGATACTGTGTACTGTCACTAAGAAGACACAAGATTTAACGATACTGAGTACTTTCAATAACAGGACATAAGATTTAACGATACTGTGTACTGTCAGTAAGAAAACACAAAATTTAAGGATACTGTGTACTGTCAATAAGAAGACCAAAATGTAACTATACTGTGTACTGTCAGTAAGAAAACGCAAGATTTACAGATACTGTGTACTGTCAATAAGAAGACACAAGATTTAACAATACTGTGTACTTTCAATAAGAAGACACAAGATTTAACGATACTGTGTACTGTCAATAAGAAGATCAAGATTTC
>NW_013840876.1:0-392 GCF_000517525.1 Limulus polyphemus
CACTATCTTCAATATATGTCATGTGAATAACCAATTGACATCCCAGAATGTCCCTCTAGTGGTTTTCTCAGCCATTATAAAATGCTGGGAGGCCCTGTCAATCTTTCGAACCAAGATTTCAAGCAGGTAGGTTGTGTATTTAATCTGCTCCAAATTTCATATTTATTTAGACCAAAATACAGCTTTGTTTGGAATTTCGTGCAAAGCTACACGAGGGTTATCTGCACTAGCCGTTCCTACAGATAAGGAAGCTTGTCATCACCACCCACTCTTGGAATACTCTATTACCAACAAATAGCGGGATTGGCCGTCGCATTATAACGCCCCCACGGCTGAAAGGGCGAGCATGTTCGGTGGGACGGGGATTCGAACCCGCAATCCTCAGATTGGGA
>NW_013840877.1:0-394 GCF_000517525.1 Limulus polyphemus
TATACTGATATTTTTATTTCTCTTGCTTCTGTAACAGTTCTGTATGCGGGTATTTTTATTTCTCTTACTTCTGTAACAGTTCTGTATGCCACTTTTCTTTAAACAAAATCTTCAAATATAGATTGCGCTAATCACTACACTTGCATCTATTCTGCGTACCTCAAGTTTCTGACAGGGTTTTTTGTTATTCAGACTACATTTTAAGATTTACAGTTAAAATTAATGGCTTCGAAAACATAATATTTAACAAATATTTTGCAGACTAGTAGCTATTTTAGAGAATATCTCCACTATTAAATCTTAATCTTTAATTTCAATACAATGTCTTAGTTAAACCTGTAGTTAAGCAAAATTTGCAAGTAGATCAACATCCGAGAGAAAATGCAATGAAAGC
>NW_013840878.1:0-393 GCF_000517525.1 Limulus polyphemus
ATACAAGATTGAGATAGTTAGTTGTTAAAACGGTCCTTTGTTTTAGATGTGTACTAGGAACTCCATATATATGTCGTGTTAACTGACATAACATAGAAGATTGAAATAGTTAGTTGTTAAAACGGTCCTGTGTTTTAGATGTGCACTAGAAACTCCATATATATGTCGTGTTAACTGACATAACATACAAGATTAAAATAGTTAGTTGTTAAAACGGTCCTGTGTTTTAGATGTGCACTAGAAACTCCATATATATGTCGTGGTAACTGACATAACATACAAGATTGAAGTGGTTAGTTGTTAAAACGGTCCTGTGTTTTAGATGTGCACTAGAAACTCCATATATATGTCGTGGTAACTGACATAACATACAAGATTGAAATAGTTAGTTGT
>NW_013840879.1:0-395 GCF_000517525.1 Limulus polyphemus
TGGGAGTCTAGTGTCCTAACCACCTGGCCATGATAGTAAATAGAAAGAAATATATAATTTGTATAAAGAAAAGTTCTTATTTATTTTAAACTATATTAAATATATATTCTAAATTGACCACCATATTTTTTTTTCATGAAACAGCACCTAATAAACAAATGAATAGTAGTTAAACCACTTGAAGTTGACATATATTTATTTAGAAATGATGGAATTTTTTTTTTATTTTTGCTGTAGGATTTTTATTCCTACAGCAAACTCCCATAATCAACAAACAATCGACAGGAATTCACGCACACTGCTACTTCTTGGCGAGAAACCCCCAAGCCACAATACAACACTCCACCAATTAACGCCTTCCACGAGCTAGATACCACCACCTGCTTACCCATACC
>NW_013840880.1:0-392 GCF_000517525.1 Limulus polyphemus
AGTTATAGATGAAACAGTTTTGTTATTCTATGCAGAGTTATAGATGAAACAGTTTTGTTGTTCTCTACAGAGTTATAGATGAAATAGTTTTCTTATTCTATGCAGAATTATAGATGAAATAGGTTTGCTTAATCTCTACAGAGTTATAGATGAAACAGTTTTGTTATTCTATGCAGAGTTATAGATGAAAGAGTTTTGCTTAATCTCTACAGAGTTATAGATGAAATAGTTTTGTTATTCTATGCAGAGTTATAGATAAAATAGTTTTGTTGTTCTATGCAGAGTTATAGATGAAGCAGGTTTATAATTCTCTGGAGAGTTATAGATGAAATAGGTTTGCTTAATCTCTACAGAGTTATAGATGAAGTATGTTTGAATAGTCTGTACAGAGT
>NW_013840881.1:0-391 GCF_000517525.1 Limulus polyphemus
TTTCCCTTTCTTGTTCCATTTGCCACTGCTGTAGTCTCTCTTCTTGTTTCTTTCTCGTTCTTCTTGTTTTTCTTTTTCCTCCAACAACTGCTGTAATCTCTCTTGTTTATTTTGCTGTTCGAGCTGCCATTGTTGCAGGTTTTCTTGCCACTGCTGTAATCTTTCTTCTTGTTTCTTTTCTTTTTCCTATAACAACTGCTGTAATCTCTCTTCTTGTTTAATTTCTCGTTCTTCTTGTTTCTTTTCTTTTTTTCTAACAACTGCTGTAATTTCTTTTCTTGTTTATTTTCTTTCTCCTCCAACAACTGCTGTAATCTCTCTTCTTGTTTCTTTTCTCGTTCTTCTTGTTTCTTTTCTTTTTCCTCCAACAACTGCTGTGATCTCTCTTGTT
>NW_013840882.1:0-831 GCF_000517525.1 Limulus polyphemus
CTATCCCAGGTGCAGAATAATTACTCTACATACTGTACCTTATCTCTGGTGCAGTAAATACTCTACATACTGTACCCTATCCCTGGTGAAGAATAAATACTCTACATACTGTACCTTATCTCTGGTGCAGTAAATACTTGACATAGTGTACCCTATCCCTGGTGCAGTAAATACTCTACATAGTGTACCCTATCCTTGGTGTAGTAACTACTCTACATATTGTACCTGTCCCTGGTGCAGTAAATACTCTACATACTGTACCCTATCCCAGGTGCAGAATAATTACTCTACATACTGTACCTTATCTCTGGTGCAGTAAATACTCTACATAGCGTACCCTATCCCTGGTGCAGTAAATACTCTACATACTGTACCTTATCTCTGGTGCAGTAAAACACCAGGGATAGGGTACACTATGTAGAGTATTTAGTAAACAAGGAATAGGGTACAGTATGTAGAATATTTACTACTTCAAGGATAGGGTACGCTATGTAGAGTATTTACTGCATCAGGGATAAGGTACTGTATGTAGAGTATTTACTGCACCAGAGATATAGTACACTATGTAGAGTATTTACTGCACCAGGGATAGGGTACAGTAAGTAGAGTATTTACTACACCAGGGATAGGGTACAGTATGTAGAGTAAGTAACTACTCTACATATTGTACCCTATCCCTGGTGTAGAATAAATACGCTACATACTGTACCTTATCTCTGGTGCAGTAAATACTCTACATACTGTACCCTATTCTGGTGTAGTAAATATTCTACATAGTTTACCCTATCTCTGGTGCAGTAAATACTCTACGTACTGTACCCTATCCCTGGT
>NW_013840883.1:0-570 GCF_000517525.1 Limulus polyphemus
ATTCGAACCCGCGACCCTTAGATTGCGAGTCGAGCGCCCTAACCACCTGGCCATGCCGGGCCTCTCATCTGTGTACAGAGAATGTATTTGAAATTTTTCTGTGCAGTATATTTAAGGAATTATATTGTACTTTTGTCAGTTGTTTTAATAACAAAGTATAATTTGTAATTTAGTTTTTCAAGTATCTAAGATTTCACTGTGACATCTGTTATGAATTATTTCATTAAGACACCCACTTTCATGAAAATATTTAATTTCTGTTCAGATATATTATATCTTATGATTTCCTAAAGTTCTTGTTTCGTAGATGTAACGAAAAACATTTGGAATTCACATTGAAATTCACGAGCTTATTGATGTCATTTTGATTTCTCATCAGTCTTAATGTGATCATAATATATGAACATATGAAGGGACACTTGGAAACATTTCTTAACACCTATCTAGAGGATACAGTTTGAAATATTACTATTCAGTAGATAACCGTTCTGAAACCTCATGTACGTTTGAGAGCTGAATAATATCATTGCCAAGAGTTCTAACGGTTTAACGATAAAACAAGTTCAAATA
>NW_013840884.1:0-597 GCF_000517525.1 Limulus polyphemus
AATGTTGAAATCAAGTATATCGTGAAGTTATATTCAGAAAGAGTAAAACAGTTTTATTAAGTAAGGACTTGTGTCACTAAAGTTTCGTCGGAACGAAGTTACGGAAAGTTAATTAACAAACGGAGACGTAACAATATATTATAAATATTTTTGCTAAGTAATTTCTTCATAGGTTGGATGAGTGTTTGGGATCATTATCTTCTTGGTAGTAGAATTCTTTACCAATAATACGCAAACCACTGGGTATACCATGACGGATCAATATCTTATGGTACTTGCGCTGGTACATTATCCCATCTATTTTGCAAATATCTCCTGTCGCCTTAGCAGGAAAACATCCCCAAACCATCACACTGCCTCCCCCATGCTTTATAGTAGGTGCTATGCATTGAGGTATCTTTCACCTTTCTTCCGCTGGACGTACAGCCTACGCTTTCAACCAGATATTTCAAACTTGGACTCATCAGTCCGTAACACCCTTTTCCCATCATCAACAGTCCAGTTTTTGCACTTTTTAGCAAATTTCAGTCTCATGACAATATTTGGAGATCGAAATAAAGGTTTTGTTAACTAGCTACATGACCAGATATCCCATTC
>NW_013840885.1:0-392 GCF_000517525.1 Limulus polyphemus
ATGAAGTGAACAATGGAACAAAAGATGCCGCTGAAGACGTGTCACTTGGAAAAGCCACTGTCAAAGAAGAAACTCTACTCGGTTTTGAGAAGGGAAACAGTGAAGCCATTGATGAAGTTACTACCACTGATGTGACTATTACCGATAATAGGACATTTCCTGATGGAGCAAATGAACTTTACGTGAAGCAGAATCCAACGAGACAGAGACCAGTACAGAAGAAGATACGTCCCGTAAAATTAAGAGACTTTGTTGAGTTTTAATTTTGTTTGTAAATTCTGTACATTAATTAAGTTATTGTTAACTATCTATTGGTTTAATTTAAGTAGGTCTATTGTTCGGGACGTAACAATACTAAGGATGGGCAGTGTTACGACAGCGGAAGTCACGTG
>NW_013840886.1:0-389 GCF_000517525.1 Limulus polyphemus
ATAATTAACTGAATAGAATTCACGAAGTAAAAACGTATGGATAGGTTAATTAACTGTGAGCAAACACGTTGGATACTTGTTGAGAAATACAGTCCTCCTATAAATATTTGAAGGACAATGGGTTTGGATACTTGTTGAGAAATACAGTCCTCCTCCTGTAAATATTTGAAGAACAATGGGTTTGGATACTTGTTGAGAAATACAGTCCTTCTATAAATATTTGAAGGACAATGGGTTTGGATACTTGTTGAGAAATACAGTCCTCCTCCTGTAAATATTTGAAGGACAATGAGTTTGGATACTTGTTGAGAAATACAGTCCTCCAATAAATATTTGAAGGACAATGGGTTTGGATACTTGTTGAGAAATACAGTCCTCCAATAAATATT
>NW_013840887.1:0-394 GCF_000517525.1 Limulus polyphemus
CTTTCTGAGACAACACTCCTCCAATTCCCACATAGTTGTAAAGTCCTTCACAAACTTCCGGTAATAGGTACAGAGTCCCGAGAAACTTCTTACCTCTCCCACATTGTCTGGTGCTGGCCAATCACACACTGCTTTCACCTTGTCAGGATCAGTTTGCACATCATGTTTACTTACAAGGTGACCCAAGTAAAGCACCTATTTCTGGAACAAGTGGCATTTCTTGGGATGGAGTTTGAGGTTTGCTGCTTTCAAATGCTTGAATACTTCTTCTAGCCAGGACATTTCCTCATCAAACGTTGTTGCAAACACAATGACATCATCCAGGTACACTAGCGCTATCCTCCATTGTAGGCCTTCAAGTACTCTTTCCATCAGCCTCCCAAATGTTCCTGGA
>NW_013840888.1:0-395 GCF_000517525.1 Limulus polyphemus
TTACAATAATCAAAATAAATAATGAAAAAAAAAATCTTTGCATCACTGTCAGTGTAATCTATTCTTGTTCTAATATAACCCATTACCATCTAGCTAACACATATTTGTCAATAAAATGTCAAATACTTTTGACAGAGAGCTGAAAAATTATACAATTTACATTACCACTAACTTTATAGCAATCAGTTGTTTCATATCCTGAAACATCTGTTAATTAGTCATTCATGAATTTGAATTTGTAATGTGCAAAATCGTCAAATTAGCAACATATGGAAAACATACAAATAGTTCTAAAATGGCTTAGGTGGTGATGAGTTAAACATAAGTTAGTGTCCTTTCCTAATCAAAATAAATAATGAAAGGAAATCTAATATGTATTAGTGTCAGTCTCCAAC
>NW_013840889.1:0-390 GCF_000517525.1 Limulus polyphemus
CCCACAGTGCCTTCCCATCGAATTCCTGTGGCTTCCTTCGCACTGGATCACTCCTATTACTGACATTCATATCTGGGATGTGACTTCTAACGGGACTGAATATGTCTGCATTAGGGTTTAGCTGCAGGGTCTGGATAGGGCTTGTCATTGTCTGGGGCTGATTAAGTCGATGGTCAATGTATCCTCCTTGTGTAACACACAACAACGTATCTAATTCGTTTTTAAATTTACTAATGTTTTCCATTTGTACCTCTTGCCATTGTTGTTGATTTTCCTGTAGTTGCTGCTGACTTTCTTCCTGTTTCCTTTCTTGTTCCAGTTTCCACTGCTGTAATCTCTCTTCTTGTTTAAATTTCTCGTTCTTCTTGTTTCTTTTGTTTTTCCTCTAAC
>NW_013840890.1:0-393 GCF_000517525.1 Limulus polyphemus
GTATATACAGGACAGAACGTTTTACCACATCTGAGATACTACTACAACATTAAACCTATAGCCCTAGAATTACTTTACAGGTGTCTGCACCTAAATGTATGGTAATGGTTTCAACCAACTTAGAAAGATGAAGTAATTCTGCTGTGAGGGTATATACAGGACAGAACGTTTTACCACATCTGAGATACTACTACAACATTAAACCTATAGCCCTAGAATTACTTTACAGGTGTCTGCACCTAAATGTATGGTAATGGTTCCAACCAACTTAGAAAGATGAAGTAATTCTGCTGTGAGGACAGAACGTTTTACCACATCTGAGATACTACCACAACATTAAACCTATAGCCCTAGAATTACTTTTCAGATGTCTGCACCTAAATGTATGGTAAT
>NW_013840891.1:0-387 GCF_000517525.1 Limulus polyphemus
AATATTCAACGATAATATGTACTGTCAGTAAGAAAACACAAGATTTAACAATAATGTGTCCTGTCAGTTAAGAAGACACAATATTCGAACGATAATGTGTACTGTCAGTAAGAAAACACAAGATTTAACAATAATGTGTCCTGTCAATAAGAAGACACAAGATTTAACGGATACTGTGTAATGTCAATAAGAAGACTCAAGATTATAACGATACTGTGTACTGTCAATAAGAAACACAAGATTTAACAATAATGTGTCCTGTCAATAAGAAGACACAAGATTTAACGATACTGTGTACTGTCAATAAGAAGACACAAGATTAGTAACATACTGTGTACTGTTAATAAGAAGACACAAGATTTAACGATACTGTGTACTGTCAATAAG
>NW_013840892.1:0-527 GCF_000517525.1 Limulus polyphemus
ATTCAGCAATGAAAAAAGTGTAAAGACAAGTGCTAGGTGTTAGACGTCGCTGGAAAGCATCAGGTGTTCTTCAGCACTGAAAAAGTGTAAAGGCAAGCGCTAGGTGTTAGACGTCGCTGGAAAGCGTCAGATATTATTCAGCAATGAAAAAAGTGTAAAGACAAGTGCTAGGTGTTAGACGTCGCTGGAAAGCATCAGGTGTTCTTCAGCACTGAAAAAGTGTAAAGGAAAGCGCTAGGTGTTAGACGTCGCTGGAAAGCATCAGATATTCTAGAGCAATAGAAAAGTGTAAATGTAAGAGCTAGGTATTAGACGTCGCTGGAAAGCATCAGGTATTCTTCAGCACTGAAAATGTGTAAAGGCAAGATCTAGGTGTTATACGTCGCTGGAAAGCACCAGGTGTTCTTTAGCAATGGAAAAATTTAATGGCAAGCGCTAGGTGTTAGACGTCGCTGGAAAGCATCAGATACTCTACGTCAATGAAAAAGTGTATCTGTGTTTTTTTGAAAGAAAACGGTTCTGTTGTG
>NW_013840893.1:0-394 GCF_000517525.1 Limulus polyphemus
CGTCTCTAATTTTCACGAGATTTAGAAAAATAAATATTTAAAAAAAACACTAGAGGGAGTTATTTAGTTACTAATTCGGTTCAGCGCTTAAAAAATTAACTTATGTTTCAACAAAGTAGAAAGCTTGAAATAAGCGAATGTTTAGTTTTATTTGCGGGTCAGGTTGTAGCTTGTATAGAACTTATATATTTCAATAGAATAAATAAATCTCTTTCGTAATCGTCAGGTGGATTGAACATTGCATTATTTTTACCGAATAATTTACTATGGTTCTTACTTCTACATTAAGACACAATATTGTGATGAAAATAAATAAATCCTTTGTATTAGAAGAACGAAATAAAAATTATGATCTAATATAAAGAACTGAAGTAAAGGTTCCTGTTCACTTGCA
>NW_013840894.1:0-393 GCF_000517525.1 Limulus polyphemus
TGTCATTTTACAATACATCATAAGGTCATGAAGACCCCGTGTATTCACTTGTTATACAAATTACTGTAATAATTAAAACATCATGCCAAACTTCAACACATCATAAGGTCATAAAGGTCTCGTGTATTCACTTGTTATATAAAATACAGTTATAATTACAACAGCATGTCATTGTACAATACATCATAAGGTTATAAAAAACCCGTGTATTCATTTGTTATATAAAATACAGTTATAATTATTACAGCAGGTCATTTCACAATACATCATAAGGTCTAAAAACCCCGTGTATTCACTTGTTATATAAAATACAGTTATAATTATTACAGCATGTCATTTCACAATACATCATAAGGTCATAAAGACCCCGTGTATTCACTTTTTATATATAAA
>NW_013840895.1:0-396 GCF_000517525.1 Limulus polyphemus
ATCAAGGGCTTCACAGTTTCCCTTCTCAAAACTGGGTAGAGTTTGTTCTTCGACAGAGGCTTTTTCAGGTGACACATCTTCAGCAGCGTCATTTGTTCCATTGTTCACTTCGTTCCAACTGAAATGTCCTGGACCATGATAACACCAAAGCTTGTTGGCATGCACCACCTTTGGCTTACCTCACCGACCACATTTTATCCGAAAGGTCACGTCTGACAAATTAGGAGACTTCCATTTCGTCTTCGTGGGATTATACAACCACACATTGTCTCCTGGTACAAAGCCGACTTCAGTAGATCTCTTATCATAAGTTAACTTCATCGAATCAGCAGACGTTTTCAAGTTTGAACACACTTGATGGTGAATATCATCCATACTTTCCGATAACACTTTCAC
>NW_013840896.1:0-394 GCF_000517525.1 Limulus polyphemus
TTACTCATTTTTTAAATGTCGTTAATATATACTGTTGTTTAATGTTTTTCTTTGACATTGGTATTTTACTACTTGTTTAAATGTAGTTAATATCTACGGTTGTTTAATATTGGTATTTGACACCGGTTTGTTTCTACCTGTTTAAATGCCGTTAATATCTACTGTTTTTTAATGTTGGTCTTTTACACTGGTATGTTACTACATGTTTAAATGTCGTTAATATCTACTGTTGTTTAATGTTGGTCTTTGTCACTGGTATGTTACTAACTGTTTGGATGTCGTTAATATCTACTGTTGTTTAATGTTGGCCTTTGACAATGGAATGTTACTACCTGTTTAAATGTTGTTAATATCTACTGTTGTTTAATGTTGGACTTTGACACTGGTATGTTAC
>NW_013840897.1:0-394 GCF_000517525.1 Limulus polyphemus
GAGTTGACGTAGGTACAACTCACTTAGTAGGGAGCTTGCTCATCCTGTAGTTCTCGCTGATCACACACTGATTACAGGTCGAGTTTCACTGATGACGTTAGGTAATGTTTTCGCAAAAGTACTAATGTCCGATGTGAATCCACTAACGATAAATGATTTGTAATGTGCCAACTTTGTAAATGCTCCTGGTCAAATATCTGAAGTTTTCTGGTTGGTAAGCGTTATAACAATCACAGTTATAGCTTCCGAAGTTTATAGCACACTGGCTATGGCAAACTAATAACAGATACTCTCTTTCTTAGTGCGTCGCGCTGGTTATATTTATAGACGTGTGGAGGCTTTCTAGGAATTTCAGTTTTACGTAACAATACTGGCGCTAACACGAGCGTTTACG
>NW_013840898.1:0-535 GCF_000517525.1 Limulus polyphemus
GAAATTAAATAATATTTGGATGCTGTTGTTAAATATTATGAAGTAAACAACATTTGTATACTGTTGTTGAATATTAGGAATTAATCAGTATTTGTATACTGTTGTTGAATATTAGGAATTAATCAATATTTGTATACTGTTGTTGAATATTAGGAATTAAACCATATTTGTATGCTGTTGTTGAATATTAGGAATTAAACAATATTTGTATCCTGTTGTTGAATATTAGGAATTAAACTATGTTTGTATCCTGTTGTTGAATATTAGGAATTAAACAATATTTGTATGCTGTTGTTGAATATTAGGAATTAAACAATAATTGTATGCTGTTGTTGAATATTAGGAAGTAAACAATATTTGTATACTGTTGTTGAATATTAGAAATTAATCAATAATTTGTATACTGTACTTGAATATTAGGAAAGTAAACAGTATTTGTATACTGTTCTTGAATATTAGAAAGTCAACAATATTTGTATATTATTGTTGAATATTAGGAATTAATCAATATTTGTATACTGTTGTTGAATATTAA
>NW_013840899.1:0-394 GCF_000517525.1 Limulus polyphemus
ATCTAGGCACCCCGGGGTGTTGGTTTAGAGTAGGGTTGTTTTGTTCAATTAAGATGGATTCCTTGATTTTTTGCTTGTTTATGTTTGGTTCTTTGATTAAAATTACTGTGTTTTTAATAGATATGCTATGGTTTTTTGAGTTGCAATGGTGGAAAATATGGGATGGTTTTTTATTGTGTTCTGTGAATCTGGTTTCCAATTTTCTTCCCGTTTCTTCGATGTAGAATTCTGGGTAGTTATTGCATGTTATTTTGTAAATGATGTTGGTATTGTGTTTCACTCATTCTTGCCACCATATTCATAACCCAGATTGAAACACATTCTGTGCTTCATCCCCCACTATACTGGTACAGATATGTCGATGATACTTTTGTTGGTTTCACTTATACAGAAT
>NW_013840900.1:0-394 GCF_000517525.1 Limulus polyphemus
ATTATTGTTAAATCTTATGTTTTCTTACTGCCAGTACACATTATCGTCGAATATTGTCTCTTCTTATTGACAGTACACAGTATCGTTAAATCTTGTGTCTTCTTATTGACAGTACACAGTATCGTAAAATATTGTGTCTTCTTATTGACAGAACACAGTATCGTTAAATCTTGTGTCTTCTTATTGACAGTACACAGTATCGTTAAATCTTGTGTCTTTTTATGGGTAGTACACACAATTGATAAATCGTGTGTCTTCTTATTGAGATTACACAATATCGTCAAATCTTGGGTCTTCTTATTGACAGTACACAGTATCGTTAAATCTTGGGTCTTTTTATAGATAGTACACAGTATTGCTAAATCGTGTGTCTTCTTATTGAGAGTACACAGTA
>NW_013840901.1:0-394 GCF_000517525.1 Limulus polyphemus
AAAGGCCATTCAGTTGATGTTAATTGATAGTGACCTGACAGTGTAGATTATATTAAGGCCATTCAGTTGATGTTAATTGATAGTGACCTGACAGTGTAGATTATATTAAGGCCATTCAGTTGATGTTAATTGATAGTGTCCTGACGGTGTAGATTATATTAAGGTCATTCAGTTGATGTTAATTGATAGTGTCCTGATGGTGTAGATTATATTAAGGTCATTCAGTTGATGTTAATTGATAGTGACCTGACGATGTAGATTATATTAAGGCCATTCAGTTGATGTTAATTGATAGTGACTTGATGGTGTAGATTATATTAAGGCCATTCAGTTGATGTTAATTGATAGTGACCTGACGGTGTAGATTATATTGAGGCCATTCAGTTGATGTTAA
>NW_013840902.1:0-394 GCF_000517525.1 Limulus polyphemus
CGTGTGCCTTCTTATTGACAGTACACAGTATCGTAAAATCTTGTGTCTTCTTATTGACAGTACACAGTATCGTAAAATCTTGTGTCTTCTTATTGACAGTACACAGTATTTTTAAATATTGTGCCTTCTTATTGACAGTACACAGTATCGTTAATTCTTGTGTTTTCCTACTGACAGTACACAGTATCGTTAAATCTTGTGTCTTCTTATTGACAGTACACAGTATCGTAATATCTTGTGTCTTCTTATTGACAGGACACATTATTGTTAAATCTTGTGTTTTCCTACTGACAGTACACATTATCGTTGAATATTGTGTCTTCTTATTGACAGTACACAGTATCGTTAAATCTTGTTTCTTCTTATGGACAGTACACAGTATCGTTAAATCTTG
>NW_013840903.1:0-391 GCF_000517525.1 Limulus polyphemus
AAACATGTCAATCTCCTCTTTAACATTTGCATACGTTTTCCCATTAAGATGGTGTTGTAGCAAATGAAAAATGGTAATCTGATGTTGCCATATCTGGAAAATATGGTTGGTGGGGAAGAACTTTCCAGTCCAACTCCATAATCTTGTGAACGTGCATTGTCGTGGAGAAGAAGAACACCTTTCCGATTGACGAGTGAAGGGCGTTTCTGATGACGGGCTTGACTTAAACATTCCAGTTGCTGACTATAGATCTCCGCATTGACAATTCGCTGTGGATTGATGAGTTCGAAATGAATTACTCCTTTGATGTCCAACCAAATGCAAAGCATCACTTTCTGCAGATGGAGTCCAGGTTTTGGTGTCGGAAGTGGTTTTTATCTAGGACTGAGCC
>NW_013840904.1:0-394 GCF_000517525.1 Limulus polyphemus
ATCAGCATTATCATGGGATTTTCCTTCTCTATATTAAATATTATAATTATACTGGTCTATTTTACTGATCCAACATGCTAGTTGTCCCTCTGGGTTCTTTAATGATCTTAACCAGCGTAACGCAGCATGGTCTGTCCTAATGGTAAACCTTGCACCATAGAGGTAAGGGTGGAAATATGTCAGACACTTTACAATAGCAAGAAGTTCCCTCCGTGTTACACAGTAGTTCCTCTCTGGTCTACTCAAAACCCTACTGAAGTAGGCCACCACATGTTCGTTTTCGCCCACTTTCCGAGACAACATTCCCCCAATTCCGCCATTACTAGCATCACAATCCAGTATGTAAGGCAGTGAGGGATCTGGAAGTAGAGTGGAGGCCTAATTTTTCTTCAAC
>NW_013840905.1:0-394 GCF_000517525.1 Limulus polyphemus
GCTTCCAGATCCCACACTGCCATACATACTGGATTGTGATGCTAGTAATGTCAGAATTGGAGGAGTGTTGTCTCAGAAAGTGGGTGAAAACGAACATGTGATGGCCTACTTCAGTAGGGTTTTGAGTAGACCAAAGAGAAACTACTGTGTAACACGGAGGGAACTCCTTGCTATAGTAAATATTCTGAAATATATTTCCATCCTTACCTCTATGGGGCTAGGTTTACCATCAAGACAGACCATGCTGCGATTCACTGGTTAACATCATTAAAGAACACAGAGGGACAACTGGCACGTTGTATCGGAAAAATAGCAGTATAATTATGATAATGAATACAGAGAAGTAAAATCTCATGGAAATGCAGATGGACTGAGCCGAAGACCCTGCAAAAAA
>NW_013840906.1:0-841 GCF_000517525.1 Limulus polyphemus
AAGATGAGTATGGTGGTTATAAATTCGGTAACTGGAGTTACACCTAGGTATTCGTGGTGTTCTTGTACCAAATAACGCTAAAGATGAGTATGGGGTTATAAATTCGGTAACTAGAGTTAAACCTAAGTGTTCATTGAGTAGTTGCACCAAGTAAGGCTAAAGATGAGTTTGGTGGTTATGAATTCTGTAACTAGAGTACCACCTAGGTGTTCATGGAGTAGTTGTACCAAGTAAGGCTGATGATGAGTATGGTGGTTATAAATTCGCTAACCCATGAACACCTAGGTGTAACTCTAATTTCTGAATTTATAATAACCATACTAATCTTTAGCCTTACTTTGTACAACTACTCCATGAACACCTAGATGTGACTTACTTGGTACAACTACTAACAATTAGGTGTCACTCCAGTTACCGAATTTATAACCACCAAATTGATCTTTAGCCTTGTACCATATAAGGCTAAAGATGAGAATGGTGGTTATAAATTCTGTAACTAGAGTTACACCTAGGTGTTCATGGAGTAGTTGTACCAAATAAGGCTAAAGATGAGTAAAGTGGTTATAAATTCAATAACTAAAGTTACACCTAGGTGTTCGTGGAGTTCTTGTACCAAATAACGCTAAAGATGAGTATGGGGTTACACATTCAGTAACTAGAGTTACACCTAGGTGTTCAAAGAGTAGTTGTACCAAGTAAGGCTAAAGATGAGTATGGTGGTTATAAATTCGGAAACTAGAGTTACACATTGTTGTTCTTGGAGTTGTTTTACCAGATAACGCTAAAGATGAGTATGGTAGTTATAAATTCTGTAACTAGAGTTACACCTAAGTGTTCATGG
>NW_013840907.1:0-393 GCF_000517525.1 Limulus polyphemus
CCTGGAACTCACATCTTCTATATAAATAAACGTCAACATGTCTGTGTATTTGTTCCTTATACGTCTCCACATTTATTGATCAATTAGTACCAAACTTGACATAGTGATACAGGATGACATGAGAAAGGTTTATGGGGGATGGACCCCATCTAATTTCATCTCTAATTTCGAAAAACACTAACAAATCAGCACAACTTGACACAGTGATACAGGATGACACAAGGAAGTTCGTGAGGGGGTTGGACCCCCATCTAGTTTCATGTTGAGAGAATTCGTTAAAACAGTATGTCTTTCTTTTCAGTATTGGCACCTTTATGCATTTTTATTGCACCTTTAATGTTTATTATGTTAACAAAAAATAAATAAAAATAGAAGCTACAATTTCCTATCCTT
>NW_013840908.1:0-394 GCF_000517525.1 Limulus polyphemus
ATGATGACAAAACCTTGTCGAAACGTTGTACATTTGCTGCTATGTTAAACTTATATTAAAGTTTTTCTTCATTACCCATTTAAGCCGTCTCCAGCCATTATTAGTCTCAAAGTGGGTTCCTCGTCATCGGATAAGTACTATCTGTCTATTTTTATAACGTCTTTTAACAAAGTTTCTAAAAACTTTGTGATTGTGTAACTAAATAAAAGAACAATCTTTGTTTTAGAACAATCTCTGTTTTAGAACAATCTTTGTTTTAGAAAAATCTTTGCTTTAGAACAATCTTTGTTTAAGAAAAATCTTTGTTTAAGAACAATCTTTGTTTTAGAAAAATCCTTGTTTAAGAAAAATCTTTGTTTTAGAAAAATCTCTGTTTTAGAACAATCTTTGTTTT
>NW_013840909.1:0-394 GCF_000517525.1 Limulus polyphemus
ACACAAGATTTAACGATACTGTGTACTATCAATAAGAAGATACAGGATTAATCAATATTGTGTACTGTCAATAAGAAGACACAAGATTTAACAATAATGTGTCCTGTCAATAAGAAGGTACAGGATTAATCAATATTGTGTCCTGTCAATAAGAAAATACAGGATTTATCAATACTGTGTACTCTCAAAAAGAAGACACAAGATTTAACAATACTGTGTCCTGTCAATAAGAATATACAGGATTTATCAATACTGTGTCCTGTCAATAAGAAGATACAGGATTTATCAATACTGTGTACTGTGAATAAGACACAAGGTTTAACAATAATGTGTCCTGTCAATAAGAATATAAAGGATTTATCAATACTGTGTACTGTCAATGAGAAAACACAAG
>NW_013840910.1:0-394 GCF_000517525.1 Limulus polyphemus
TTTCCAACACTCCAGGTATGCCAGTTTTTATTCCCCGGCCAAAGGTCGGATACTTTTCTCACAGGCCTCGTATATGCATATGTACACACACACACACACACAAACATGTATAAATATATATATATATATATGACCTATATAAAAGCCAGTGAATTTATCCAGATAGAATAGTTTGATTGCTGTCTGCCCTTCACAGTCTTGTATCATCCCTCCATCTTCTCTTTTACCTTCCCTTAGATCTTTCCCTGTCCTAGGTTGCGATTGCATTGTTCTTAATGTCCACCTATTATTGGAATACTTTGCTACATGCCCAGCCCCTTTCCATTTAGTTCTTAGAATAATGGCCAGGTGGTTAGGGAGTTTGACTCGCAATCTGCGGGTTCGAATCCCTGTC
>NW_013840911.1:0-394 GCF_000517525.1 Limulus polyphemus
ACGAGATATGCTACTGGCTAGAATGTCTGACAGTTATGGACTGACGAGATATGCTATTGGTTAGAATGTATGGCAGTTATGGACTGACGAGATATGCTACCGGTTAGAATGACAATTATGGACTGACGAGATATGCTATTGGTTAGAATGTATGACAGTTATGAACTAACGAGATATGCTACTGGTTAGAATGTATGACAGTTATGGACTAACGAGATATTCTACTGGTTAGAAAGTATGACAGTTATGGACTAACGAGATATGCTACTGGTTAGAATGTATGACAGTTATGGACTGACGAGATATGCTACTGGCTAGAATGTCTGACAGTTATGGACTAACGAGATATGCTACTGGCTAGAATGTCTGACAGTTATGGACTGACGAGATATGC
>NW_013840912.1:0-394 GCF_000517525.1 Limulus polyphemus
CATATGTGTCGTGACGTTAACGTATGTGTTACATCATTAACATATGTGTCGTGACGTTAACGTATGTGTTACATCATTAATTAATTGATCCATATGTATTGTTACTACATTTGTGTGTATGTGTCACAACATTAACATATGTGTCGTGACGTATGTGTTACATCATTAATTAATTGATCCATCTGTTGTTTTAAATTATCCATGTATTGTTACTACATTTTGATGTATGTGTCACAACATTAACATATGTGTCGTGACGTATGTGTTACATCATTAATTAATTGATCCATCTGTTTTAAATTATCCATGTATTGTTACTACATTTGTATGTATGTGTCACAACATTAACATATGTGTCGTAACGTTAACGTATAATTAATTGATCCATCTGTTG
>NW_013840913.1:0-555 GCF_000517525.1 Limulus polyphemus
GGACCATTGTTCACTGCCAGAATTATCTAACCACCTACTTGATTTGTACATTGTCACTGCCAGAATTATCTAGTTATCCACTTGATTTGTACATTGTTCACTGCCAGAATTATCTAACCACCTACTTGAGTTTTACTTTGTTCGCTGCCAGAATTATCTAACCACCTACTTGATTTGTACATTGTTCACTGCCAGAATTATCTAACCACCTACTTGAGTTGTACATTGTTCACTGCCAGAATTATCTAACCACCTACTTGAGTTGTACATTGTTCACTGCCAGAATTATCTAACCACCTACTTGATTTGTACCTTGTCACTGCCAGAATTATCTAGTTATCTACTTGATTTGTACATTGTTCACTGCCAGAATTATCTAACCACCTACTTGAGTTGTACATTGTTCACTGCCAGAATTATCTAACCACCTACTTGAGTTTTACTTTGTTCGCTGCCAGAATTATCTAACCACCTACTTGATTTGTACATTGTCACTGCCAGAATTATCTAACCACCTACTTGAGTTGTACATTGTTCACTGCCAGAATTATCTAA
>NW_013840914.1:0-394 GCF_000517525.1 Limulus polyphemus
GACTTTGATAACGACATTTTTTATTCCTTCTTACTCAACATTTTTTCGACTTTCATAACGGCCTTTATAGTCTTTCATACACCAGATGTTTTCGACTTTCATAACGGTAATTTTTGTCCTTCTTACTCTATATTTTCTCGACTTTCATAACGGTCTTTTTAGTCTTTGTTACTCTAGATTTAGTCGACTTGAATAACAGTCTTTTTAGTCCTTTTCATACTAGATTTTTTTTACTTTTATAACGTTATTTTTATTCCTTCTTACACTACATTTTATGGACTTTGATAACGGTCTTTTTAGTACTTCTTACACTAATTTTTTTCGACTTTAATAACGGTCTTTTTATTCCGTTTTCCTTGGTACTCTAGATTTTGTTGACTTTGATGAATTTCGT
>NW_013840915.1:0-885 GCF_000517525.1 Limulus polyphemus
TATTACCTAATCAAGAGTAAAACTGAGTTACTCGGGCTACTGTATAAGATATTGCCTAATCAAGAGTAAAACTGAGTTACTCGGGGGCTACTGTATAAGATATTAACTAATCAAGAGTAAAACTGAGTAACTCGGGGCTACTGTATAAGATATTACCTAATCAAGAGTAAAGCTGAGTTACTCGGGGCTACTGTATAAGATATTACCAAATCAATAGTAAAGCTGAGTTACTCGGGGGCTACTATATAAGATATTACCTAATCAAGAGTAAAACTGAATTACTCGAGGCTACTGTATAAGATATTATCTAATCAAGAGTAAAGCTGAGTTTCTCGGGGCTACTGTATAAGATATTACCTAATCAAGAGTAAAACAGAGTTACTTGGGGCTACTATTAGGTAATATCTTATACCAAGAGTAAAACTGAGTTACTCAGGGCTACTGTATAAGATATTACCTAATCAAGAGTAAAGCTGAGTTACTCGGGGCTACTGTATAAGATATTACCTAATCAAGAGTAAAACTGAGTTACACGGGGCTACTGTATAAGATATTACCTAATCAAGAGTAAAACTGAGTTACTCGGGGCTACTGTATAAGATATTACCTAATCAAGAGTAAAACTGAGTTACTCTGGGCTATTGTATAAGATATTACCTAATCAAGAGTAAAACTGAGTTACTCGGGACTACTGTATAAGATATTACCTAATCGAGAGTAAAACTGAGTTACTCGGGGCTACTGTATAAGATATTACCTAATCAAGAGTAAAATTGAGTTACTCTGGGCTACTGTATAAAATATTACCTAATCAAGATTAAAGCTGAGTTACTCGAGGGCTACTGTATAAGATATTAACTAATCAAGAGTAAAACTGAGTTACTC
>NW_013840916.1:0-394 GCF_000517525.1 Limulus polyphemus
ACTACTTGATGACCTGCTACAAGTGACCTTCCAATCTTCAAATCCACTGGCCTGGATGGATCTTCCACTGCTTCTATAAGCATCGGGCTTCCATGGGGATGTTCTTTTATCCTACCCCAAATTATCTTCTCTGACATAGGGAGTATTGTAGTTGACTTAAGTGCTGTAGCATGCAAATCAACAGATGCAGCTACACTTACTGGAATTTGGCCTTTGTTGTTCCCAAACGTCATTTTATCAAAGTTAACTATACACTTCGTCGTAGTAAGTAGTCCAATCCTAATATGCATTGGCCTTCAGTGTCAGCCAAGTATACTTTGTGTCTGTTCTTTATACCGATGAGCTCAATAGTTACCCACATGGGTACCCACAACCTTGCATAATGTCCTGTCAC
>NW_013840917.1:0-394 GCF_000517525.1 Limulus polyphemus
ATGCATTCATCTTCAATGTCAGCCAAGTATACTTTCTGTCTGTCCTTTATGCCCACGAGCTCAATAGTTACCCACACTGGTCCCCACAACCTTGTAGAATGTCCTGTCACACCACAAACCTTCTCTATGGCTTCTGGTACTCCTTCGTAATTTAACACCTTGATGCTCACAACGGTTTGCTGAGACGCAGAGTCTATGACAAAGTTGCACCTTTGGCCATCCAGCTTCCCTGTCACGTAGATACTATGTGTGCTTGCCATTTTACACTTAGCTGTTGGGACTTTCACGATGGACGTTGGTGAGCGTCCCTTAGCACCAACCACTACTGGTTTTCCGAAGCTGACTTATTTTTCTTACACTGGCTCCTCAGATGTCCTTGCTCTCCACAGTTCCA
>NW_013840918.1:0-394 GCF_000517525.1 Limulus polyphemus
C
This sequence comes from Limulus polyphemus, assembly GCF_000517525.1. Lineage (NCBI taxonomy): Eukaryota > Metazoa > Arthropoda > Merostomata > Xiphosura > Limulidae > Limulus > Limulus polyphemus. The sequence continues at coordinate 2 of NW_013840918.1, forward strand.
TTTAGCCTTACTTGGAACAACTACTCCATGAACACCTAGGTGTAACTATAGTTACTGTATGTGTAACCCCATACTCATCTTTAGCGTTATTTGGTACAACAACTCCACGAACACCTAGGTGTAACTATAGTTATTGAATTTATAACCACCTTACTCACCTTTGCCTTACTTGGTAAAACTACTCCATGAACACCTAGGTGTTACTCTAGTTACATATTTTATAACCACCATTCTCATTTTTAGCCTTATTTGGTTCAACTACTCCTTGAACACTTAGGTATCACTCTAGTTACCGAATTTATAACCACCAAATTCATCTTTAGCCTTACTTGGTACAACGACTCTATGAACACTTAGGTGTAACTCTAGTTACCGAATTTATAACCACCATAC
>NW_013840919.1:0-394 GCF_000517525.1 Limulus polyphemus
CTCCCCAAACCACCATGCTTCACAGTTGGCTGCAATCTGTTGAGCCAAAACTCTAGGTGAGGCATTTTCCAGACCCATATCCTTCCACTGTCCGAAAATTGAGCGAATCTTGATTCGTCTGAGAACAATACGGTCTTCCAAAAGTCCAGGGGCCTGGTCATCATATCACTTGTCAACTTCTTTTGTCTGACTTTGTTGGCAGGTCTTAACAAGGGCTTCCGTCTAGCTGCTCTGCAACGATAACCCAATCTGTGGAGAATCCGATGAACAGATTTCGGGCTCATCCTACCAACTTTGGCCACTTCTGCAGTCGTTAATCTGGGATCCATTTCGATGCTCCTCTTGAAAGCCCTTTTTGTCCTCTCCGACGGACCAGGACGACCCCGACGCTGCT
>NW_013840920.1:0-394 GCF_000517525.1 Limulus polyphemus
TTGGAAGTACGTCTATCTGGGGCATGGATAAATAGGCTGCTGGAAGATCTGACTCTTGAGCAGGCTACATATAGCTGCCCGTGTGAAAAGCAGTCAGATCCATTGAGCTCTACCAGGCAGTGGACAACGTCTGGCCCTGTGAGTTGTTGATAGTCATTGCAAAGCAGACTCTGACCAGGAACTGCAGCCGCTTGAACTCAAACGGGTATTTGCTTGGGATCAAGGGGATGCACGGTGTGAAGACTGACTCTCCAACATCACAGCCAGTGAGGATGTCTGCCTCGATGGCGTATCTTTGCAGACTATGAACCCGAAGCTGCGTTCCATTGCACAACTTGGGAGCGTTTAAGTTGCAGAGGAGCATTATTGGAGCTCCGACCTTAAGCATGAGCTC
>NW_013840921.1:0-411 GCF_000517525.1 Limulus polyphemus
TTGTGTCTTCTTATTGACAGTACACAGTATTGTTAAATCTTATGTCTTTTTATTGACAGGACACATTATTGTTAAATCTTCTGTTTTCTTACTGACAGTACACATTATCGTTAAATCTTGTGTGTTGTTATTGACAGTACACATTACAGTTAAATCTTGTGTTTTCTTCTTGAAAATACACAGTATCTTTAAATCTTGTGTCTTCTTATTGACAGTACACAGTATCGTTAAATCTTGTGTCTTCTTATTGACAGTGCAGAGTATCGTTAAATCTTGTGTCTTCTTATTGATAGTACATAGTATCGTTAAATCTTGTGTCTTTTTATTGATAGTACACAGTATTGCTAAATCGTGTGTCTTCTTATTGATAGTACACAGTATTTTTAAATCTTGTGTCTTCTTATTGACAGT
>NW_013840922.1:0-394 GCF_000517525.1 Limulus polyphemus
CTTGGTTATTCATGTCATATATAAAAGTGTATATAAGGGAGCATTTTCAAAAATGGAAAGAGGTGGGCAGCATGCAACTGTGTTTGATTTATTACATAAACAATAACTTAGCAAATTGAAAAGAGGCTCTTATTTTATATTCTAGCTTTTCAGTATCGGTAATTTGAGTTTCTAATTTGTATGAAACTACAGACTTAGTATTTTGACTTCACAAACACCTAATTTGAACCAGTGCTACATTCAACATACCACGTGACACACAAAAATCAAGGTTTATCTGTGATTTTTATTATTTGCTTTTAAATTAAGAAATTGAGTAATATATAGTACTAAAATTTGAATTAGAATCTACAGTTTGATACCAAAGTTATTTACATAAATTCATGAAATAGTA
>NW_013840923.1:0-393 GCF_000517525.1 Limulus polyphemus
AATTCAAAATTTTATTGAACTACTATTTCATGAACTTATGTCAATAAGTTTGGAATCAAACTGTAGATTATAATTCAAATTTTAGTATTATACATTACTTAATTTCTTAATTTAAAAGTGAATATTAAAAAAACACAGTTAAACATCGGTTTTTGTGCGTCATGTGATATGTTGAATGCAGCACTGGTTCAAATTAGTGATGTCAAAATACTAACTCTATAGTTTCGTACAAATTAGACACTAAATTACTGATATTGACAAGCTAGAATATAAAATAAGAACTTCAAATCCTTTCTATTTGATAAGATATCGCTTAGGTTCTGAATCAAACACAGTGGCCCTGCTCACCTCTTTCCATTTTTGGAAATGGTCCCTCATATACACTTACTTCAA
>NW_013840924.1:0-392 GCF_000517525.1 Limulus polyphemus
CAGCCACATGCGTTGAGTTTTCCACGATGACTTTATATAATGTTTTCATAAAAATACTAATGTTCGATGAGAATCCACTGAAGTTAAACGATTTGTAATGTTCAAACTTTGTAAAGGTTCCTGGTCAATTATCTGAAGTTTCCCGACTGGTAATCATTATAACAATCACAATTATAGCTTCCAAAATTTATAGCACACTAATAATAGATACTCTCTTTTGGTGCGTCGCGTTGGTTATATTTATAGGCGTGTGGAGGTCTGCTAGAAAATTCAGATTACGTAATAATACAAATCTAAGCATTTAAGTTCACACATATATTGTTGATTCTTACTCTCGAGAATCTTCTACAACTTTGGAGAGTAGAAGGGAGTTTCGCCATACATATTTAACA
>NW_013840925.1:0-393 GCF_000517525.1 Limulus polyphemus
ATCTGTCATGTCTGTATGCATTCAGCTTGTTGGTTGTTTCCATTTATGTATTTCTTTATTATATCCTTCTGTCGCTCATGTCTATATGTATTCAGCTTGTTGGTTGTTTCCATTTATGTATTTCTTTATTATATCCTTCTGTCTCTCATGTCCATATGTATTCAGCCTGTTGGTTGTTTCCATTTATGTATTTCTTTGTTATATCCTTCTGTCTCTCATGTCTATATGTATTCAGCTTGTTGGTTGTTTCTATCTATGTATTTCTTTATTATATCCTTCTGTCTCTCATGTCTATATGTATTCAGCTTGTTGGTTGTTTCTATCTATGTATTTCTTTGTTATATCCTTCGTCTCTCATGTCTATATGTATTCAGCTTGTTGGTTGTTTCTATC
>NW_013840926.1:0-394 GCF_000517525.1 Limulus polyphemus
CAAAATTAAAATACAACAGAGTCTCTTAATTTTACAGGACGTATCTTCTTCCATATTGGTCTCCATCTCATTGTCTTCTGCTTCACGTGGGGTTCATCTGCTCCATCAGGAAATGTCCCATTATCGGTAACATTCACATCAGTGGTAGTAACTTCATTAACGGCATCACTGTTTTCCTTCTCAAAACCGGGTAGAGTTTCTTCTTCGATGGTGGCTTTTTCAGGTGACGTGTCTTCAGCAGCAACATTTGTTTTGTTGTTCACTTCGTTCCAACTGAAATGCTCTGGACCGTGATAACGCCAAAGCCTGTTGGTATGCACCACCTTTGGCTTACCTCGCTGACCACATTTTATTCGGAAAGTCACGTCTGAGAGACGATCCACTATTTCATATG
>NW_013840927.1:0-717 GCF_000517525.1 Limulus polyphemus
GATATTCTACTACATGTTGTAATTATCAAAATAGAGTACATTTCCTATAGTATGTAATAAAGGTCGGCTATATTTAATGTCACAATTAATCAGTTTTATAACTTAAATAAGATACTAACAATGTTAAAAACATTACAGTTGTCAAGTTAACCTGGCTTAATGTTATGTTATTTTTAACGTTTAAAGTGTGTATTTCTTACCGTACTAGAATAAATTACTTGATTAGATTTTTCAACAGATTTATCCTCAATTTTTCATTTCATAGATTAAATATGGTATGATTTAAGACACGTTGCGCCTGAAAAGGTACAAATTCAAAGCTTTATTGACCAAAATTGTCAACATTTAATTTCCTTAGAAAGCCAATAAAGAGTTATCAGTAAAATTTGAAGGCGGTAAAACGTGTAGAAAAAATATTTTCTTCATTTTCCCTCTGAGATTTATAACTTCTTCCAAAAATATATCCCTATTTTGAGGAATAAATATAACAAAATTCTAGCCACAGAACCAACCAGGAGGGAAAAATCATTAATTTAATATCAGGAAAGTTGTTCATACTGTTGCGTCAGCGAGGTCACGTGACTAGTATCAGGCCACTCGTTCTCTCGAACCTTCGTGAATTGGCGGAAGATTACTAGATATAGTGTTAGTCTTGTATATATATATATAAGACGGTCACAACGTGACAGCATAATGTGTAGGTAGAGTAATTGAACT
>NW_013840928.1:0-397 GCF_000517525.1 Limulus polyphemus
GTAGTCTTACACTGCTAAATTAGGGATGGCTAGCGCAGATAGCCCTCGTGTAGCTTTGCGTGAAATTCAAAACAAACAAACAAACAAACAGAGTGCAGATAAATCATTGTGTAGCCCTGTACTAAGCAAACAACAATGAAAGTCAGTTTTCCAAAGTTAGTCTGATTTTTGAAAAAAAAATTTTTGGGTTGTATGTCATCTGAAGTAGTCAAGGTGTTGAAAAGGCGTGTTCGTTCTAGCTAACACGTTTTTTTTTGGAATATTATAGTAGCCCCTCGGTGGCTCACCGGTGAGACTGGGGCTCAAAACGACGAAATTTAGGTTTCGATTCCCGCGGTGGGCAAACCACAAATAACTCTTTGCGTAACTTTGTGCTTAACAACAACTTTCAGCGTAC
>NW_013840929.1:0-393 GCF_000517525.1 Limulus polyphemus
ACACTGCATGGGGAGCTAGACTTATATTAACATAACTATGTATGTTTTATTATATTAAAGTACTGTACTATCTACATACAGAGCAGTTATTAATGGTTAAATTATATTACTAATTTAAACAACCCTGTACAACAATATTATATTAGCTATTTCAATCATTGTCTATCATATACGTACATGTATGGACTACTGAAATAATATGGTAGCATGCTTCATTCTTCTGGGGTGCTTTTCTATAAATAACCTACATATAGTTTCAGTACTGATAGCAGTGTCATAATGGTTATGTATTAAAGCTAGAGAACTCAGTCTTTCTTCGGTTTGTGTACATCTCAGGTAATTATTCAACCGGCGGAGATCAGATCCCGAACGTTCACATGAAGATGATTGTTT
>NW_013840930.1:0-394 GCF_000517525.1 Limulus polyphemus
ATAATTAAACAAACAAAACACTAAACAGTAATCATGGTGAGAAACTACAGCAAGAAAACACAACGAAAAAAGTAAAATCAGTAATACGAAACATATTAAAAAATAGATAATTTAAATGAAGACTGCATGTTGTTCAGTGTTGGAGAGTGTTGTTTGATGTGGAGGATTTATTTGATCAATAATTCCAGGTCAGTATTAGACTTTCAGAGGATAGAGAAAGTTGATAGTATAGGTTAATGTCCTGTTTCTTCACTATGTTGGTGTATAGAGGAAATATTTTTGCGTTTTAATGGAAATTCCCATATGTTCATAGGCTCTGACTTTTAAATGGCGTTTGGTTTTGCCAATATAGAAGGCCTTACAGTCTCCACACGTGTAAAGATAGACAAGCCAA
>NW_013840931.1:0-392 GCF_000517525.1 Limulus polyphemus
CACTAGTTTCTCGTTAATATGTAGACGGCTTGACTGTGTGTCCAATTATAAACCACACTAGTTTCTCGTTAAAATGTAGACAGCTCAACTGTGTGTCTAATTATAAACCACACTAGTTTCTCGTTAATATGTAGACAGCTCGACTGTGTGTCTAATTATAAACCACACTAGTTTCTCGTTAATATGTAGACAGCTCAACTGTGTGTCCAATTATAAACCACACTAGTTTCTCGTTAAAATGTAGACAGCTCAACTGTGTGTCTAATTATAAACCACACTAGTTTCTCGTTAATATGTAGACGGCTCAACTGTATGTCTGATTATAAACCACAGTAGGATTCTATTATTAATAGTTTTAGTTGCACTGATAGGATTCTGTTATTAATAATGTC
>NW_013840932.1:0-395 GCF_000517525.1 Limulus polyphemus
GTCCCATGGACCGAGCCAATGCTGAAAGAGTTAATTACCACATCAGGCAATTAGAACATAAAACCAATATAACCCTATAGATATGGGTCAAAGGTCATGTCATCATGTTTGTTGACTCGCATTCAAAATTATATTGAACTACTATTTTATGAATGTATGTCAATAAGTTTAGTATCAAATTGTACATAATAATTCAAATTTTAGTATTATACATTAGTTAATTTCTTAATTGAAAAGTAAATATTATAAAAAAACAACTAATATCAATTTTTTTTTGTGTCACATGGTATGTTGAGTGCAGCATTGGTCCAAATTAGATGTTTGTGATGTCCAAATACAGTCTATATTTTCTTATGAATTAGATACTCAAATTACCAATATTGACAAGCTTGAAT
>NW_013840933.1:0-627 GCF_000517525.1 Limulus polyphemus
AGTACACATTATCGTCGAATATTGTCTCTTCGTTATTGACAGTACACAGTATCGTTAAATCTTGTGTCTTCTTATTGACAGTACACAGTATCGTTAAATCTTGTGTCTTTTTATTGATAGTACACAGTATTGTTAAATCTTGTGTCTTCTTATTGACAGTACACAGTATCGTTAAATCTTGTGTCTTCTTATTGAAAGTACACAGTATCGTTAAATCTTGTGTCTTTTTATTGATAGTACACAGTAATGTTAAATCTTGTGTCTTCCTATTGAGAGTACACAGTTTTGTTAAACCTTGTGTCTTCTTATTGACAGTACACAGTTTTGTTAAATCTTGTGTCTTCTTATTGAAAGTACACAATGTTGTTAAATCTCTTGTCTTCTTATTGACACTGTGTACTTTTGTTAAATCTTAGTGTCTTCTTATTGAAAGTACACAGTATTGTTAAATAAGAAGACAAGAGATCAATAAAAAGACACAAAATTTAACGATACTGTGTACTGTCAATAAGAAGACACAAGATTTAAAGACTCTGAGTAATGTCAATAAGAAGACACAAGATTTAACAATACTGTGTACTGTTTTATTACTGTGTACTAAGGTTAAATCTTGTGTCTTCTTATTGA
>NW_013840934.1:0-394 GCF_000517525.1 Limulus polyphemus
TAGTTGAATCTTTTACCAATAATACGCAAACCACTGAGAATACCATGACCGATCAGTATCTCATGGTACTTGCGCTGGTCCATTATTCCATCTATTTTGCAAATATCTTCTGTCGCCTCAGCAGAAAAACACCCCCAAACCATCACACGCCTCCCCCATGCTTCATGGCAGGTGTGTACAACCTACTCTTTGAACTAAATATTTCAAACTTGGACTCATCCGTCTATAACACCCTTTTCCAATCATCAACACTCCAGTTTTTGTACCTTTTTAGCAACTTTCAGTCTCTTGACAATATTTGAAAATCGAATTAAAGGTTTTTTAACTGCTACACGACCAAATATTCCATTCTCATTGAGTCTTCTTGATACTATAGATCTGGACACTTTTCTGT
>NW_013840935.1:0-394 GCF_000517525.1 Limulus polyphemus
ATATCTTAAAATTCACATCTTGTTTGACATATAACTATCATCATATTTTGTCAAATCATGCTCTACCTTATAACCCACATCTTGTCCTGACATTTAACTAGCATTATATTTTGTCAAATCAAGCTCTACCTTACAACCTACTTCTTGTCCTGACATATAACTAGCATCATGTTTTGTCAAATCAAACTCTACCTTATAACCCACATCTTGTTCTGACATTTAACTAGCATCATATTTTGTCAAATCAGGCTCAACCTTAGAACCCACATTTTGTCCTGACATATAACTAGCATCATGTTTTTCCAATCAAGCTCTACCTTATAACCCACATCTTGTCCTGACATTTAACTAGATTCATATTTTGTCAAATCAAGCTCTACCTTACATCCCACAT
>NW_013840936.1:0-394 GCF_000517525.1 Limulus polyphemus
TGTACAGTATTGTAAAGTTCTGATGACCTATTGAGAAGATATTTAAAATATCATTTTGATGAACAATCCGAGCCATCCATACACAGGCAGTGCTAATGCCTGATATTACATACTTTACATACAGCAAGTTCAACCCAGTGCTTTATTACTATGATCAAAATCAGTATATTGAACAAACTAGATACACAAGAGTCCTACCAAAACAAATAGTAATTTGAAAACAATTTCCTATCCATTCCAAAAAAAAAATCACCTTAAAAGTTATTAACTAATTCTGAAATGATTCTGCAATAAAGCAATTATGACTTGTATTTTACTGTTAAGAAAAAGAAGCAAATGTATCATAGTTGTGTGTGTGTGTGTGTGTGTGTGTGTATTATATATACACACACAC
>NW_013840937.1:0-387 GCF_000517525.1 Limulus polyphemus
ATCACTAAGTGTTCCTCTTCCTCTCTATGTGTTTGTACGTGGATAGATTTATAATCACTAAGTGTTCCTCTTTCTCTCTATGTGTTTGTACGTGGATAGTTTTATGATCACTAAGTGTTCCATTTTCTATCTTTGTGTTTGTACGTGGGTAGTTTTATGATCACTAAGTGTTCCTCTTTCTCTCTATGTGTTTGCACGTGGATAGTTTTATGATCACTAAGTGTTCCTCTTTCTATTTATGTGTTTGTACGTGGATAGAGTTATAATCACTAAGTGTTCCTATTTCTCCCTATGTGTTTGTACGTGGGTAGTTTTATGATCACTAAGTGTTCCATTTTCTATCTTTGTGTTTGTACGTGGATAGATTTATAATCACTAAGTGTTCCT
>NW_013840938.1:0-517 GCF_000517525.1 Limulus polyphemus
CTTCCGTAGAGAAAAGTTTATTTACGCAAATAATCTAGCATCTATTGGTTTTTATGTTTTTTTTCTTTATCATACAACATGGACATAGCTTTTGATTAGAAAAATATCAACATTTTGCCCATCTTGGGGGAAAAAAAATATGAAAAGACATAAAAATATGTAGATCTACAAACGTGATGACATGCTCTTTGACTCCTGATCATAGGAAGACCCGTCGCGAGAGGGTTAAATTCCACAGTAATAATTCAAGTGAAAAAAATAAAAGTTCTCATATGTGTAAAGTATACATTCTGTTGTACAGATTCATGTTGGGTCAGACTTTACGGTACTGATCCTCGTGAAAAGAATGTCCAACTTCAAAAATATAAAAAAAAAAGTGACCCAAAATAATTCAACCACATAAATTTCACAATAAATATATATTGTTTAGAAAGAAGTTTGCACATGTACCATTCTTGCCTTCTTTTTTACCCATGAAACCCACATTAGGCAAGGCTAAGTGGTATTGATTTTTGTA
>NW_013840939.1:0-528 GCF_000517525.1 Limulus polyphemus
TTTTGGACTGATGTGCTGGCGCTCTCTATATTCGATCATGCTTAAGCTTGTTTGCTTGTTTGTAATTAAGCACAAAGCTACGCAATGGGCTGTCTGTATTCTGCGCACCAAGGGTACCGAAACCTGGTTCCTAGCCGTGCACGGGGGGGGGGATGTTTAAAAATCAACATATAATATCACCGATGAGACGATAGATGAAAGACCTCTAAGCGATCCTGTTCCACGTTGCTCGAGGGGTAAATTATCTGAATTAACACTGTACCGATAATTAGACGTCTTGCAATGCATGCCAGCCTTTTGTAATAATTGCACCTCAATTGTATCAGTGATACTGTGAATCAAAGATTATGTTGTATTAGCGACATTCCATCTTTCAGGGGGCATTTCTCGGGTTATTCATGTTGCTTTGATATCTCACTGGCAGATTTTTTAGAATGAAAAGTTTGTTTGTTTGTTTTTGAATTTCGCGCAAAGTTACACGAGGGCTATCTGCGCTAGCCGTCCATAATTTAGCAGTGTAAGACTAGA
>NW_013840940.1:0-394 GCF_000517525.1 Limulus polyphemus
AATGGCTGTAGATTTGTCTTCTATATTATTTAATAATGGTTCTAGATTTGTCTTCTATTTTATTTAATAATGGTTCTAGATTTGTCTTGTATATTATTTAATGATGGTTGTAGATTAGTCTTCTATATTATTTAATAATGGTTGTAGATTTGTCTTGTATATTATTTAATAATGGTTGTAGATTTGTCTTCTATATTATTTAATAATGGTTGTAGATTTGTCTTCTATTATTTAATGATGGTTGTAGATTTGTCTTCTATGTTATTTAATAATGGTTGTAGATTTGTCTTCTATATTATTTAATAATGGTTGTAGATTAGTCTTCCATATTATTTAATAATGGTTGTAGATTTGTCTTCTATATTATTTAATAATGGTTGTAGATTTGTCTTCT
>NW_013840941.1:0-393 GCF_000517525.1 Limulus polyphemus
CACATGGCTTGTGTATATCGTATATATACATATATATATTATTCATACCTTTGGTGTATAGGACGCAAGCAGATTTTGACAAAAAAAGTGCGTCTTATACACCGAAAAATACGGTATCTACATCATAACTCTCATATTAAATTTAATTGAAACAGTTGTGTATGTCTAGCACTGTGTATGAACGTGATCAGTCGTCACTATGTAGTACAGTCGCCAGCTACTGCATCCAGGAAACATGTCAGTTTCACTCCGGCATGCACACTGTCCTCCACAAGTGTGCACTGGAATGTGAAGTGCCACTGTGTGTTGGCGAATGTTTTAGGGATTATCATACTCTAAAAATAAATAATGAAAACATTGTAAACTGAAGTAATGAAGGTGTAAATAGTGTAC
>NW_013840942.1:0-395 GCF_000517525.1 Limulus polyphemus
ATTTTAGGTGATCGACTAGAGGAAAGGCAGCTAGTCAACATCACCCACCGCCAACTCTATGGCTACATTTTAGGTGATAGACTAGAGGAAAGGCAGCTAGTCAACACCACCCACCGCCAACTACAGGGCTACATTTTGGGTGATAGACTAGAGGAAAGGCAGCTGCCAACATCACCCACCGCCAACTATAGGGCTACATTTTAGGTGATAAACTAGAGTAAAGGCAACTTGTCAACATCACCCACCGCCAACTATAGGGCTACATTTTAGGTGATAGACTAGAGGAAAGGCAGCTAGTCAACATCACCCACCGCCAACTCTATGGCTACATTTTAGGAGATAGACTAGAGGAAAGGCAGCTAGTCAACACCACCCACCGCCAACTACAGGGCTAC
>NW_013840943.1:0-394 GCF_000517525.1 Limulus polyphemus
CATCCTTGTACTAATCATCTACAACAACAATCTCACTACACTTTACTAAACGAGAACATCTAAAACACATCCTTGTACTAATCATCTACAACAACAATCTCAGTACACTTTACTAAACGAGAACATCTAAAACACATCCTTGTACTAATCAACTACAACAACAATCTCAGTACACTTTACTAAATGAGAACATCTAAAACACATCCTAGTACTAATCATCTAGAACAACAATCTCAGTACACTTTACTAAATGAGAACATCTAAAACACATCCTAGTACTAATCAACTACAACAACAATCTCGCTACACTTTACTAAATGAGAACATCTAAAACATCCTTGTACTAATCAACTACAATAACAATCTCACTACACTTTACTAAATGAGAACATCT
>NW_013840944.1:0-393 GCF_000517525.1 Limulus polyphemus
GGGATGAGCCCGAAATCTGTTCAACGGATTCTCCACAGATTGGGTTATCGTTGCAGAACAGCTAGACGGAAGCCCGTATTAAAACCTGCCAACATAGTCAGACGAAAGAAGTGGGCAAGTGATATGATGAACAAGCCTCTGGACTTTTGGAAGACCTTATTGTTCTCAGTCGAATCAAGATTCGCTCAATTTTCGGACAGTGGAAGGATATGGGTCTGGAGAGTGCCTCACCAAGAATTTTGGCTCACCAGATTGCAGCCAACTGTGAAGCATGGTGGTTTCAGTGTGATGGTTTGGGGAGCTGTTTGGGTTGATGGGAGATCGAGCTTAGTGGAGTGCGTTGGCAACATAAATTTTCGAAATACGTCGAAATATTGGAGGAAGGACTCTTGC
>NW_013840945.1:0-550 GCF_000517525.1 Limulus polyphemus
AAGACACAATATTCAACGATAATGTGTACTGTCAGTAAGAAAACACAAGATTTAACAATAATGTGTCCTGTCAAGAAGAAGACTCAAGATTTAACGATACTGTGTACTGTCAATAAGAAGACACAAGATTTAACGATACTGTGTACTGTCAATAAGAAGACACACGATTAAACAATACTGTGAACTATCAATAAAAAGACGCAATATTTATCGATACTGTGTACTGTCATTAAGAAGACACAAGATTTAACGAAATTGTGTACTGTCAATAAGAAGACACCAGAATTAACGATACTGTGTACTGTCAATAAGAAGAAACAAGATAAAACGATACTGTGTACTGTCAATAAGAAGACACAATATTCAACGTTAATGTGTACTGTCAGTAAGAAAAGTATCGTTAAATCTTGTGTACTTTTTATTGACAGTACACAGTATTGTTAAATTTCAATAAGAAGACTCAAGATTTAACGATACTGTGTACTTTCAATAAGAAGACACAAGATTTAACGATACTGTGTACTGTCAATAAGATGAGACAATATTCGAC
>NW_013840946.1:0-652 GCF_000517525.1 Limulus polyphemus
TACTGTCAATAAGAAGACACAGGATTTAACAATATTGTGTACTGTCAATAAGAAGACACAAGATTTAACGATACTGTGTATTGTCAATAAGATGACACAAGATTTAAAGATACTGTGTACTGTCAATAAGAAGAAACAAGATTTAAAGATACTGTGTACTGCCAATAAGAAGACATAAGATTTAACGTAACTGTGTACTGTCAATAAGAAGACACAAGATTTAACTATACTGTGTACTGTCAATAGGAAGACACAAGATTTAACAATCCTGTGTACTCTCAATAAGAACACACAAGATTTAACGATACCTTGTACTGTCAATAAGATGACACAATATTTAACGATACTGTGTACTGTCAATAAGAAGTCACAAAGATTTAACGATACTGTGTACTTATTGCGTCTTCTTATTGACAGTACACATTATTGTTAAATCTTGTGCCTTCTTATTGACAGTACACATTATAGTTGAATATTGTGTCTTTTTATTGACAGTACACAGTGGATACTGTGTACTGTCAATAAGAAGACACAAGATTTAACAATATTGTGTACTTTCAATAAGAAGACACAAGATTTAACGATACTGTGTACTGTCAATAAGAAGACACAAGATTTAACAATACTGTGTACTCTCAATAAGAAGACACAC
>NW_013840947.1:0-394 GCF_000517525.1 Limulus polyphemus
AAATTAAAATCTTATTTCTTTGTGTGTGTTTCACACGACATTTTGAGGTGATTTTGATAACTGACTATAAAGTTAAATCTTATTTCTCTTGTGTGTGTTTCACACGACTTTGTATGTGTTTCACACGACTTTGTGTGTGTTCCACACGACTTTGTGTGTGTTTCACACGACATTTTTGAGGTGATTTTGATAACTGACTATAAAGTTAAATCTTATTTTCTCTTGTGTGTGTTTCACACGACTTTGTATGTGTTTCACACGACTTTGTGTGTGTTTCACACGACATTTTGTGTGTGTTTCACACGACATTTTTGAGGTGATTTTGATAACTGACTATAAAGTTAAATCTTATTTTCTCTTGTGTGTGTTTCACACGACTTTGTATGTGTTTCAC
>NW_013840948.1:0-524 GCF_000517525.1 Limulus polyphemus
CACCTAGGTGTAAGTCTAGTTACCGAATTTATAACCACCATACTCATCGTTATCTTTATTTGGTACAACAACTCCACGAACACCTAGGTGTACCTCTAGTTACAATTTATAACCACCATACTCTCTTAAGCGTTATTTGGTACAACAACTCCATCAATACCTAGATGTAACTCTAGTTACCGAATTTATAACCACCATACTCATCTTTAGCCTTACTTGGTACAACTACTCCATGAACACCTAGGTGTAACTCTAGTTACCGAATTTATAACCACCATACTCATCGTTAGCGTTATTTGGTACAATAACTGTAGGAACACCTAGGTGTAACTCTAATAACCGTATTTGTAACCAACATACTCATCTGTAGCGTTATTTGGTACAAAAACTACAATTACACCTAGGTGTTCGAGTATGGTGGTTATAAGTTCGGTAACTAGAGTAACGCTAAAGATCGTGGAGTTGTTGTACCAAACAAATTCAGTTACTAGAGTTACACCTAGGTAATACTCATCTTTAGCCTT